>NW_020174012.1:0-7237 GCF_003031525.2 Neophocaena asiaeorientalis asiaeorientalis | reverse complement strand
GTTTAGGGGACAGTTTAGGGTACGACAACGGTTTAGGGTGAGCGTACGTGTTAGGGTATGGGTTAGTGTTAGCGTACGGGTTAGGATTATGGGACGGGTTAGGTTAAGGCTTCGGGTAAGGTTTAGGGTTAAGGTTAGGGTTAGGGTTAGGGGACGGGGACTGTTTAGAGGACAGTTTAGGGTACGACAAGGTTTAGGGTGAGTGTATGTGTTAGGGTACTGTTTAGTGTTAGCGTACGGGTTCGGATTAGGGGACGGGTAAGGGTAAGGCTTCAGGTATGGTTAGGGTTAGGGATAGGGTTACAGTTAGGGGACAGGTATGGTTTAGGCGTCAGGTTAGGGTATGACAACGGTTTAGGGTGAGCGTACGTGTTAGGGTACGGGTTAGTGTTAGCGTACGGGTTAGGATTAGGGGAGGGGTTAGGGTAAGGCTTCAGGTAAGGGTTAGGTTTAGGGTTAGTGTAAGGGTTAGGATTAGGGTATGGGGACGGTTTAGGGAACAGGATAGGGTACGAAAACGTTTTAGGGGGAGTGTACGTGTTAGGGTACGGGTTAGTGTTAGCGTACGGGTTAGGATTAGGGGACGGGTTAGGGTAAGGCTTCAGGTAAGGGTTAGGGTTAGGGTTAGGGGACGGGGAAGCTTTAGGGGACAGGGGAGGGTACGACAACGGTTTAGGGTGAGCGTACGTGTTAGGGTACGGGGTAGTGTTAGCGTACGGGTTAGGATTAGGGGACGGGTTAAGGTAAGGCGTCGGGTAAGTGTTAGGGTTAGGGTTAGGGTTATGGGACGGGGAAGCTTTAGGGGACAGGGTAGGGTACGACAACGGTTTATGGTGAGCGTACGTGTTGGGGTACGGGTTAGTGTTAGCGTACGGGTTAGGATTAGGGGACGGGTTAGGGTAAAGCTTTGGGTAAGGGTTAGGGACGTGGATGGTTTAGGGGACAGGTTAGGGCACGACAACGGTTTAGGGTGAGCGTACATGTTAGCGTACGGTTTAGTGTTAGAGTACGGGTTAGGATTATGGGACGGGTTAAGGTAAGGCTTCGGGTAATGGTTAAGGTTAGGGTTAGGGTTAGAGTTAGGGTTAGGGGATGAGGACGGTTTAGGGGAGAGGTTAGTGTACGACAACGATTTAGGGTGAGCGTACGCGTTAGGGTACTGGTTAGTGTTAGCGTACGGGTTAGGATTAGGGGACGGGTTAGGGTAAGGCTTCGGGTATGGTTGGGTTAGGGATAGGGTTAAGGTTAGGGGACGGGGACCGTTTAGGGGACAGGTTAGGGTATGACAACGGTTTAGTTTGAGCGTACGTGTTTGGGTATGGGTTAGTGTTAGCGTAACGGTTAGGATTAGGGGACGGGTTGGGGTAAGGCTTCGGGTAAGGTTGAGGTTTAGGTTTAGTGTTCGGGTTAGGATTAGGGTATGCGGACGGTTTTGGGAACAGATTAGGTTACGAAAACTGTTTAGGGCGATTGTACGTGTTAGGGTACGGGTTAGTGTTAGCGTACGGGTTAGGATTAGGGGACGGGTTAGGGTAAGGCTTCGGGTAAGGGTTAGGGTTAGGGTTAGGGTTAGGGGACCGGGATGGTTTAGGGGACAGGTTAGGGTACGACAACGGATTAGTGTGAGCGTAACTGTCACGGTACGGGTTAGTGTGAGCATACTGGTTAGAATTAGCGGACGGGTTATGGTAAGGCTTCGGGTAAGGGTTCGGGTTCGGGTTAGGGTTGGGTTTAGGGTTAGGGTTACGGGACGGGGACGGTTTAGTGGACAGGTTAGGGTACGACAACGGTTTAGAGTGAGCGTACGTGTTCGGGTACGGGTTAGTGTTAGCGTACGGTTTAGGATTATTTGACGGGTTAGGGTAAGGCTTCGGCTAAGGGTTAGGGTTAAGGTTAGGGTTAGGCTTAGGGGACGGGGATGGTTTAGGGGACAGGTTAGGGTACGACAACGGTTTAGGGTGAGCGTACATGTTATGGTATGGGTTAGTGTTAGCGTACGTTTTAAGATTATGGGACGGGTTAGGGTAAGGCTTCGGGTAAGGGTTAGGGTTAGGGTTAGGGGATTGGGACGGTTTAGGGGACAGGTAATTGTAGGACAACAGTTTAGTGTGAGCGTACATGTTAGGGTATGGGTTAGTGTTAGCGTATGGGTTAGGATTAGGGGATGGGTTACGGTAAGGCTTCGGGTAAGGGTTAGCTTTAGGGTAAGGGTTATGGTTAGGGTTAGGGGACGGGGAAGGTTTAGGGGACCGGTTAGTGTACGACAACCTTTTAGGTTGAGCGTACGTGTTAGGGTACGGGTTAGTGTTAGCGTACGGGTTAGGATTAGGTGACGGGTTAGGGTAAGGCTTCGGGTATGGTTAGGGTTAGGGAAATGGTGATGGTTAGGGTTAGGGGACGGGGACGGTTTAGGGGACAGGTTAGGGTACGACAACGGTTTAGGGTGAGCGTACGTGTTAGGGTACTGGTTAGTGTTAGCGTACGTGTTAGTATTAGGTGACGGGTTAGGGTAAGGCTTCGGGTATGGTTAGGGTTAGGGAAATGGTGATGGTTAGGGTTAGGGGACGGGGACGGTTTAGGGGACAGTTTAGGGTACGACAACGCTTTACGTTGAGCGTACGTGTTAGGGTACGGGTTAGTGTTAGCGTACGGGTTAGGGTAAGGTTTCGGGTAAGGGTTAGGGTTAGGGTTACGGTTAGGGTTAGGGGACGGGTACGGTTTAGGGGACAGGTTAGTGTACTACAACCGTTTAGGGTGAGTGTACGTGTTACTGTATGGGTTAGTGTTTGTGTACAGGTTAGGTTTAGGGGACGGGTTAGGGTAAGGCTTCAGGTAAGTGGTAGGGTTAAGGTTAGGGTTAGGGGTAGGGGAGGGGGACGGTTTAGGGGACAGGTTAGTGTACTACAACCGTTTAGGGTGAGTGTGCGTGTTACTGTATGGGTTAGTGTTTGTGTATAGGTTAGGTTTAGGGGACGGGTTAGGGTACGACAACGGTTTAGGGTGAGCGTACGTGTTAGGGTACGGGTTAGTGATAGCGTACGGGTTAGGATTAGGGGACGGGTTAGGGTACGACAACGGTTTAGGGTGAGCGTACGTGTTAGGGTACGGGTTAGTGATAGCGTACGGGTTAGGATTAGGGGACGGGTTAGGGTACGACAACGGTTTAGGGTGAGCGTACGTGTTAGGGTACGGGTTAGTGTTAGCTTACGGGTTAGGAATAGGTGACGGGATAGGGTAAAGCTTTGCGTAAGTGTTAGTGTTAGGGTTAGGGTTAGGTTTAGGGGACGGGGACGGTTTACGGGAAAGGTTAGGGTATGACAATGGTTTAGGGTGAGTGTACGTGTTAGGGTATGGGTTTGTGTTAGTGTACGGGTTAGGATTAGGGGACGGGTTAGTGTAAGGCTTCGGGAAAGGGTTAGGGTTAGGGTTAGGGTTAGGGGATGGGGACGGTTTAGGGGACAGGTTAGGGTACGACAAACGTTTATGGTGAGCATACGTGTTGGGGTACGGGTTAGTGTTAGCGTACGGGTTAGGATTAGGGGATGGGTTAGGGTAAGTCTTTGGGTAAGGTTTAGGGTTAGGGTTAGGGTTAGGGGACGGGGATGGTGTAGGGGACAGGTTAGGGTACGACAAAGGTTTAGGGCGAGCGTACCTGTTACGGTACGGGTTAGTGTTGGCGTACGGGTAAGGATTAGCGGACGTTTTATGGTAAGGCTTCGGGTAAGGGTTTGGGTTAGGATTAGCGTTAGGATTAGGGTTAGGCTTACGAGACGGGGACGGTTTAGGGGACAGGTTAGTGTACGACAACGTTTTAGGGTGATGGTTAGGGGATGGGGACGGTTTAGGGGACAGGTTAGAATACGACAACGGTTTAGGGTGATTGTACGTGTTAGGGTATGGGTTACTGTTAGCGTACGTGTTAGGATTCGGGGATGGGTTAGTGTAAGGTTTCGGGTAAGAGTTAGGGTTAGGGTTCGTGTTAGGGTTAGGGGACGGTGAGGGTTTAGGGGACAGGTTAGGGTACGACAACAGTTTAGGTTTAGCGTACGTGTTAGGGTACGGTTTAGTGTTAGCGTACGTGTTAATATTAGGGGACGGTGTAGGGTAAGGCTGCGGGTAAGGGTTAGGGTTAGGGTTAGGGTTAGGGTTAGGGGATGGGGACGGTTTAGAGGACAGGTTAGTGTACGACAACGTTTTAGGGTGAGCGTACGTGTTAGGGTATGGGTTAGTATTAGCGTACGGGTTAGGATTAGAGGACGGTTTAGGGTAACGCTTCGGGTAAGGGTTAGGGTTAGGGTTAGGTTTAGTTTTAGTGTTAGGGGACGGGGACGGTTTAGGGGACAGATTAGTGTACGACAACGGTTTAGGGTGAGCGTACGTGTTAGGGTACGGGTTAGTTTTAGCGTACGGGTTAGGATTAGGGGACGGGTTAGGGTAAGGCTTCGGGTAAAGGTTAGGGTTAGGGTTAGGGTTAGGGTACGGGGACGGTTTAGGGGTCAGGTCAGGGTACGATAACAGTTTAGGGTGTGCCTCCGTGTTAGGTTACGTGTTAGTGTTAGTGTACGGGTTAGGATTAGGGGACGGGTTAGGGTAAGGCTTCGGGTAAAGGTTAGGGTTAGGGTTAGGGTTAAGGGACGGGGACGGTTTAGGGGTCAGGTCAGGGTACGATAATAGTTTAGGGTGTGCCTCCGTGTTAGGTTACGTGTTAGTGTTAGTGTACAGGTTAGGATTAGGGGACGGGTTAGGGTAAGGCTTCGGGTAAAGGTTAGGGTTAGGGTTAGGGTTAAGGGACGGGGACGGTTTAGGGGTCAGGTCAGGGTACGATAATAGTTTAGGGTGTGCCTCCGTGTTAGGTTACGTGTTAGTGTTAGTGTACAGGTTAGGATTAGGGGACGGGTTAGGGTAAGGCTTCGGGTAAAGGTTAGGGTTAGGGTTAGGGTTAAGGGACGGGGACGGTTTAGGGGTCAGGTCAGGGTACGATAATAGTTTAGGGTGTGCCTCCGTGTTAGGTTACGTGTTAGTGTTAGTGTACAGGTTAGGATTAGGGGACGGGTAAGAGTAAGGCTTCGGGTAAGCGTTATGGTTAGGTTTATGGTTAGGGTTAGGGCATGGGGACGGTTTAGGGGACAGGTTAGGGTACGAGAAGAGTGTAGGGTGAGCATCAGGTGTTAGGGTATGTGTTAGTGTTAGCGTACGTGTTAGGATTAGGGGACAGGTTAGGTTTAGGCTTCGGGTAAGGGTTAGGGTTAGTGTTAGGGTTAGGGTTAGGGGACGGGTACGTTTTACGGGACTGGTTAGGGTAAGACAACAATTTAGGGTGAGTGTACGTGTTAGGGTACTGGTTAGTGTTAACGTACGGGTTAGGTATAAGGGACGGGTTAGTGTAAGGCTTCGGGTAAGGGTTAGAGGTAGGGTTAGGGTTAGGATTAGGGTTAGTGTTAGGGGATGGGAAGGTTTAGGGGACAGATTAGTGTACGACAACGGTTTAGGGTGAGCGTACGTGTTCTGGTACGTGTTACTGTTAGCATACGTTTAGGATTAGGGGACAGGTTAGGGTAAGGCTCCGGGTAAGGGGTAGGGTTAGGGTTAGGGTTAGGGGACGGGGACGGTTTAGGGGACAAGTTAGGGTACGACAACGGTTTAGGGTGAGTGTACGTGTTAGGGTTCGGGTTAGTGTTAGCGTACGACTTAGGATTAGGGGACTGGTTATCGTAAGGCTTCGGGTAAGGGTTAGGGTTAGGGTTAGGTTTAGGGTTAGGGTTAGGAGATGGGGACAGTTTAGGGGACAAGTTAGGGTACGACAACGGTGTAGGGTGAGTGTACTTGTTAGGGTTCGGGTTAGTGTTAGCGTACGACTTAGGATTAGGGGACTGGTTATCGTAAGGCTTCGGGTAAGGGTTAGGGTTAGGGTTAGGGTTAGGGGACGGGGACGGTTTAGGGGACAAGTTAGGGTACGACAACGGTTTAGGCTGAGAGTACGTGTTAGGGTACTGGTTAGTGTTAGTGTACGCGTTAGGATTAGGGGACGGGTTAGGGTAAGGCTTCGGTTAAGGGTTAGTGTTAGGGTTCGGGTTAGGGTTAGGGTTAGGGGACGGGGAAGGTTTAGGGGACAGGTTAGGGTACGACAACGGTTTAGGGTGAGTGTACCTGTTTGGGTAAGGGTTAGTGTTAGCGTATAAGTTAGGACTAGGGGACGGGTTAGTGTAAGGCTTCGGGTAAGGGTTAGGTTTAGGGTTAGGGTTAGGGTTAGGGGACGGGGATGGTTTAGGGGACAGTTTAATGTACGACAAAGTTTTAGGGTGAACGTACGTGTTAGGGTACGGGTTAGTGTTAGCGTACGGTTTAGGATTAGGGTACGGGTTAGGGTAATGCTTCGTGCAAGGGTTAGGGTTAGGGTTAGGGTTAAGGGTTAGGGTTAGGGTTAGGGTTAGGGTTAGGGAACGGGATCGGGGCCGGTTTAGGGGACAGGTTAGTTTACGACAATGGTTTAGGGTGAGCGTATGTTTTAGGGTACGCATTAGTGTTAGCGTACGGGTTCGGATTAGGGGATGGGTTAGGGTAAGGCTTCGGGTAAGGAATAGGTTTAGGGTTAGGGTTAGGGTTAGGGTTAGTGGACGGGGACGGATTAGGGGACAGGTTAGTTAACGACAACGGTATAGGGTGAGCGTACGTATTAGGGTACGGGTTAGTGTTAGCGTACGGGTTAGGTTTAGGGGACGGGTTAGAGTAAGGCTTCGGGTAAGGGTTATGGTTAGGTTTATGGTTAGGGTTAGGGGATGGGGAGGGTTTAGGGGACAGGTTAGTGTACGAGAAGAGTTTAGGGTGAGCGTACGTGTTAGGGTATGGGTTAGTGTTAGCGTACGGGTTAGGATTATCGGACAGGTTAGGGTTGGGCTTCGGGTAAGGGTTAGGTTTAGGGTTAGGGTTAGGGTTAGGGGACGGGTATGTTTTAGGGGACAGGTTAGGGTACGACAACGGTATAGGGTGAGTGTACGTGTTAGGGTACTGTTTAGTGTTAACGTACGGGATAGGATTAAGGGACGGGTTAGTGTAAGGCTTCGGGTAAGGGTTAGAGGTAGGGTTACGGTTAGGGTTAGGGTTAGTGTTAGGGGATGGGAAAGTTTAGGGGACAGATTAGTGTACGACAACGGTTTAGGGTGAGCGTACGTGTTCTGGTACGGGTTAGTGTTAGCATACGTTTAGGATTATGGGACGGGTTAGGGTAAGGCTTCGGGTA
>NW_020174011.1:1962-2112 GCF_003031525.2 Neophocaena asiaeorientalis asiaeorientalis | reverse complement strand
GCAGCTGAAGCGGGGCGGGGACGTCGGGGCGGAACCTGCGGAGGCCCTGCGCCCGCCTGCCCGCCCGACTACACCCTGGCCCTGCGCCGGGCGCCGGACGATTTGCCACTCTTGGCCCCCGGGGCCCTGACCCTGCTGCCCTGCGGCCTG
>NW_020174011.1:0-457 GCF_003031525.2 Neophocaena asiaeorientalis asiaeorientalis | reverse complement strand
GGGCCCCCAGGGCTGAAGGAAAGGAGCAGTGGAGGGGGGAGGGGAGGAGAGCAGGGGAGAAAGGCTTCCCCGGACAGGTTGGGGGAGAGAACGGGGTCAGCTGTACTGAGGAACAGATGGAGGGGGCAGTGGGGGACGGCGCTTGGGCAGACACCAGCAGGAAGAATTTGATTTGAAAGGATGTGTGTAAGGTGACTGCCCAAAGAGAAACGGTTTGGGCCTCTGGGGAAAGGAACAATGTCGGGAAGGGTTTCAAGGGACACCAGCCGAGAAGGAGCCAATCCTCGTCTGCTGGCATTTTGTGGGTTCATTAGCACCAAATTTGAATAGGGGGTGGAGTGCTGTCTTCCACTGATCCCTGGTCTTGGCTCCCCAGAACTTTGCCTCCTGGCTGTCCCTTCTGACTCCACCTCCATCCATGGAAACTTAGTTCTTTTCCCACCCCTTCCCCTGCCTG
>NW_020174010.1:1490-1613 GCF_003031525.2 Neophocaena asiaeorientalis asiaeorientalis | reverse complement strand
AGTGTCAGTTGTTACTTCTCTTTTTCATTTCTAATTCTATTTTTTTGAATCTTCTCCCCTTTTCTCTTGATGAGTCTGGCTAATGGTTTATCAATTTTGTTTATCTTCTCAAAGAACCAGCTT
>NW_020174010.1:0-1127 GCF_003031525.2 Neophocaena asiaeorientalis asiaeorientalis | reverse complement strand
TTTCCTGTTTCTTAAGGTAGGATTGTATTGCTATAAACTTCCCTCTTAGAACTGCTTTTGCTGCAACCCATAGGTTTTGGGTCGTTGTGTCTCCATTGTCATTTGTTTCCAGGTATTTTTTGATTTCCTCTTTGATTTCTTCAGTGATCACTTCGTTATTAAGTAGTGTATTGTTTTGCCTCCATGTGTTTGTATTTTTTACAAAAAAAGATCTTTTCCTGTAATTGATATCTAGTCTGATAGCGTTGTGGTCAGAAATGATACTTGGTACAATTTCAATTTTCTTAATCAGTTAAGGCTTGATTTGTGACCCAAGATGCAATCTCTCCTGGAGAATGCTCCATGAGCACTGGAGAAAAATGTGTATTCTGTTGTTTTTGGATGGAATGTCCTATAAATATCAATTAAGTCCATCTTGTTTAATATATCATTTAAACCTTGCGTTTCCTTATTTATTTTCATTTTGGATGATTTGTACTTTGGTGAAAGTGGGGTGTTAAAGTCCCCTAATATGAATGTGTTACTGTCAATTTCCCCTTTTATTATGGCTGTTAGTATTTGCCTTATGTATTGAGGTGCTCCTATGTTGGGTGCGTAAATATTTACAATGGTTATATCTTCTTCTTGGATCAATCCCTTGATCATTATGTAGTGTCCTTCTTTGTCTCTTCTAATAGTCTTTATTTTAAAGTCTATTTTGTCTGATATGAGAATGGCTACTCCAGCTTTCTTTTGATTTCCATTTGCATGGAATATCTTTTTCCATCCCCTGACTATCAGTCTGTATGTGTCTCTAGGTCTGAAGTGGGTCTCTTGTAGACAGCATATATATGGGTCTTGTTTTTGTAACCATTCAGCCAGTCTGTGTCTTTTGGTGGGAGCATTTAATCCATTTACATTTAAGGTAATTATCAATATGTATATTCCTATTCCCATTTTCTTAATTGTTTTGGGTTTGTTATTGTAGGTCTTTTCCTTCTCTTGTGTTTCTTGACTAGAGAAGATCCTTTAGCATTTGTTGTAAAGATCGTTTGGTGGTTCTGAACTCTCAGCTTTTACTTCTCTGTAAAGGTTTTAATTTCTCCATCAAAACTGAGTGAGATCCTTGCTGGGTAGAGTAATCTTGG
>NW_020174009.1:0-582 GCF_003031525.2 Neophocaena asiaeorientalis asiaeorientalis | reverse complement strand
TAGTTGCTCCGCGGCCTGTGGGATCCTCCCAGACCACGGCTCGAACCCGTGTCCACTGCATTAGCAGGGAGATTCTCAACCACTGTGCCACCACAGAAGCCCCAAGGTGAGCTTTCATAGAGTGAGTAGACTACTTTCTCAGGGTCAGTCTAGTTCCTAAAATAATAGCTACTGTGGATTCACTGCAATCAATGAGCTGTGTCATATTAGCATCATCATAAATGCATCGTCTCATGTAACCTTCATAACATCTCATATCGTTAGTACCATTTTTCTGATGAGTAGATCACTATAGGCAAGTTCACATAGCTTGGAAGGCATGGAGTCAGGCTTCCAACGGACGACCATCTGGCACAAAACCCCACACCTTTCACCTCCTCCTAAGAAGGGAGTAAATAATGCATATTGCACTCATTTCTGCACCTATGTACCTTAAGCAATGCAGCAGTATACTGAGAATATGGATCATGAATAATCTAAATTCGCAAGACTGAAGTGCTCATTTGCATAGAACTTACTGAGAGATTACATTTAAATATCTTAGCTTACTTTTCAGTAGCTAGCCAAAATCTTCCTGAATCA
>NW_020174008.1:423-718 GCF_003031525.2 Neophocaena asiaeorientalis asiaeorientalis | reverse complement strand
GGGTTAGGGAATGGGTACGGTCGAAGGTGTGGCTTAGTGTCCTGGTTACGACTAGGATGCAAGTTAGTTAGGGCATGGGTTAAGGATTCGGGGACACTCTGGGTAAGGGTCACGGTTAGGATGAGGGAATGGGCAGAGTTGCGGATCCAGGTTAGCTAGCGTACGACATATCGGGGTTAGGGACTGGGTAGGGTTTAGGGAATGACCCTGGCTTAGGGTACAGGTCAGGGTCCGTGGACGGGTGAGGAGAAGTTTAGGGTTCGGGGTACGGAACGGGGACGGCTGAGGATGAGAG
>NW_020174008.1:0-193 GCF_003031525.2 Neophocaena asiaeorientalis asiaeorientalis | reverse complement strand
CCCTGAGCTGCGCAGAAGTGCAGAGGCGAATCTCGATGTACAGGTAGGTCCTGGGTCGGATCCCAGAGCACTTTGAACACACAACCTGGTTGGTTGGAAACAGAAAGGTTCGCTTGATTAGCGAACCCATTTCAAGACTTGACTAGGAGAGTATGACAGGATATAATCAATGGGCTAAAAAGAAAAAGTCTAC
>NW_020174007.1:0-1052 GCF_003031525.2 Neophocaena asiaeorientalis asiaeorientalis | reverse complement strand
CTAAAAGATAAGAATTCTCAACCATGAATTCTATTTTGCCTTATTTATTTTGGCCGCACGTCGTGGCATGCAGGATCTTCGTACCCAGAGCAGGAAACGGACCCGTACTCCCTGCAGCGTTAGCGCGGACTCTTAACCACAGGACCGCCAGAGAAGTCGCTGAAACATGTATTCTATATCGGGCAAAACAATCCTTCAAGAATGAAGCAGATTTGGGACTTCTCTGGTGGCGCACTGATTAGGAATCCGCCTGCCAATGCAGGGGACACGGGTATGAACCCTGCACTGGGAAGATGCCACATAGCGAGAAGCACCTAAGCCCGTGCGCCACAAGTACTGACCCTGCACTCTAGAGCCCGCAATACACAACTACTAAGCCCTCGGGCAACAACTACTGAAGCCCGGGCACCTAGAGCCCATGCTCCCCAACAAGAAAAGCCACCGCAAGGAGAAGCCCACGCACCGCAACAGAGAGTAACCCCCGCTCGCCCCAACTAGCGAAAGCCTGCACCCAGTAACAAAGACCGAACGCAGCCAAAAATAAATTAATCAATTAATTTTAGAAAAAGGAAAAAAAGGATAATAGGGAATACTACAACCCACTTTGCCTTCATAAGTTTGATAACTTCGAAGAAATGGAAAATACTTCCAACATTACAAATACTAAAACTCAATGAAGATGGCATAGATAATCTAAATAGTCTGATAACCATCAAAGATATTAAATATGCAATTAAAAAGCTCCCAAAAAGATATCTACAAACCCACATGATTTCACTGGAGATTTTTACCAAACATTTAAAGAATTAACACTAATTTATCATTTACTCCTCCATAAAATACAAGAGGAGGAAATCCTTACTCATTTTATGAGGCTACTATGCTCTGATACCAAAACCACACAGAGATAACACACAAAAAAGAAAACTACACACCAATATCTTCCATGAACTCGGACACATAAATTCTTAATCAAATATTTGCCAACCAAATCAATTATATATTCAAAGGATTATACACCATGACCAAGTAGGATTTAACCCAGGTATGCA
>NW_020174006.1:274-470 GCF_003031525.2 Neophocaena asiaeorientalis asiaeorientalis | reverse complement strand
CTCTAATGATTAATGATGTTGAGCATTATTTCATGTGTTTTCTGGCATTGTGTATATCTTCTTTGGAGAAATGTCTATTTAGTTCTTCTATCCATTTTTGTATTGGGTTGTTTGATTTTTTGTTATTGAGCTGCATGAGCTGCTTGTATATTTTGGAGATTAATCCCTTGTCAGTTGCTTCATTTGCAAATATTTT
>NW_020174006.1:0-194 GCF_003031525.2 Neophocaena asiaeorientalis asiaeorientalis | reverse complement strand
TGTTTATTTTTGTTTTTATTTCCATTTCTGTAGGAGGTGGGTCAGAATGGATCTTGCTGTGATTTATGTCATAGAGTGTTCTGCCTATGTTTCTTCTAAGAGTTTGACAGCTTCTGGCTTTACACTTACGTCTTTAATCCATTTTGAGCTTAATTTTGTGTATGGTGTAAGGGAGTGATCTAATCTCATACTTT
>NW_020174005.1:205-1447 GCF_003031525.2 Neophocaena asiaeorientalis asiaeorientalis | reverse complement strand
GGAACCTGGCAGGAGTGTCCTCGCACCACTGGGCACACATACCCGAAAATTTTTGGAACCCAGGAGTTAGGGCCTGAGGCCACAGTGCCCTCATCACCAAGGGGAGGAGGAACCAGCCTGCTCCAACTGCAACCAGAGAGCCCACGTGTCCAAGGCGACGTGTGCAAGCCAGGCAGGTGTGACCTCACAGCAGATGGTCTACCTTCCAGAAGTGTGAGGAATCCAGCCAGGATCAGACTCTCACCAGAGGGCCCACATCACCAAGGGGATGGGAACCAGGCAGGAGGTTCCTCACACCAGTGGGGCCACATCAGGGAAAGGTGAGGAATCGAGCACATGTGGGCTCAAACAAGGGGACACACATCACGAAGAGGCTGAGAGTGAGGCATGCAGGAGGAGACTCACAACAGAGGGCCCATAGCATAAAAAAGTGAGGAAACCAGAAGTAGGAACCTCCAAGCAGGCGACCCAGAGCACCGACTCTATGGGATACAGGCCAGAGTGAACTCACAGCTGAGGCCACACATCCTGAAACTGTGAGCAACCCAGACGTTGGGACCACAGAAGAGAAGGCACACACCCTCATGGGGATGGGAACCTGACAGGAGTCTCATTGCACCAGTGGGCGCACATCAGAAAATGTGGGGAGCCCAGCAGTTAGTGCCTGACCCAACAGGGCCCTCATCACCGAGGGGAGGAGGGTCCCAGCAGGCTGCAACTGATACCAGAGGGCCGACGTTGCCAAGGTGGGGTGTGCCAGCAGGCAGGAGTGACCTCAGAGCAGAGGGCCCACCTCACAGAAGTATGATGAACCCAGCTAGGATCAGACTCTCAACTCAGGAAGGAAAGCCTCAAAACTGAGGGCTTATAGAATAAAAAATGTGAGGAATCCTGCAGTTGGAACATCCCAGAAGGCAGCAAAGAGGAGCAAGGCTTTTGGATCCCGGCCGCTGTGAACTTACAACAGAGGGCCCTCATTATGAAACTGTGAGCAACCCACCCGTTGGGACCACAGAGCAGAAGGCCGATATTCCCATGAGGTTAAGAACCTGGCAGGAGTGTCCTCACACCACTGGGCACACGTCAGAAAATTTTGGGAGCCCAGCAGTTAGGGCCTGATGCCAGAGAGCTCTCATTACCGAGGGGAGGAGACTCCCAGCAGGCATCAACTGCCAACTGCGGGCTTACGTCGCTAAGGTGCCGTGCGCCAGCCAGGCAGGAGTGACCTCAGAGCAGAGGGCC
>NW_020174005.1:0-193 GCF_003031525.2 Neophocaena asiaeorientalis asiaeorientalis | reverse complement strand
CAGAAGGGTGAGGAACCCAGCCAGTATAAGACTCTCACCAGAGGGCCCACATGACCAAGGGGTTGGGAACCAGGCAGGAGTGTCCTCACACCAGTGTGGCTAAATCATAGAAAGGTGAGGAACCGGGAACATGTGACCTAAACCAGAGGACTCACATCTCCAAGGGGCTGGGTGTGAGGCAGGCAGGAGGAGC
>NW_020174004.1:0-719 GCF_003031525.2 Neophocaena asiaeorientalis asiaeorientalis | reverse complement strand
AAATTACAAATTTTAAAGTTTTACCGCATTTCAGCAGTAAAATACAATCATAACCTCAGAAATGGATTGATGTCTCTTGTTAATACATATTTTGTTCATCATATGCTGGGTAGGAGCTACATATTAGTATATATCCTCAAATTTTTATTGCATTTAACACACCAGAAGGGACATTATACAACTAATAAGAAGTGAAGTCATGTTAAGTTATTTGATCAAATATGTTTCATGAAAACTGCCTAAGAACATCAAAACAATTAGTCAAACTCAAAATTCAATCTGAGTTAGCATTCATATTCAAAGATTTGAATTCAAAAGTAAGTTCAGAGACCAAATATTATATTTTGATTTGCTCTGAAGTGGCCATCTGCCCATATAAAAAAACTACTGTAACAGTTTGTTTAAAGAACCAAAATAACTACTCTGTGCAGGTCAGGTTCACAGGCATCTGGGTGTTGACTTGGAAAGCACAAAAAGTAATAATCACAGCGTGTGGTACTTTACCAAGTAGCCAGCCAAAAGTGTCTGTCTAAATAGTCAAAAATTTTAGCTGTCATAAGAATCCTTTGAGGAAACTTTATAAATACCTATCAAATTTCAAATATCAGTGGCCAACATTTTTTAAAACACCATAAAGATCTAATAAAATGTTATAGAAAAGTTATAATAATCCTGAGGTACCCATAATTTATATCCTGGCACATTTAAAAATGTTCCTT
>NW_020174003.1:614-825 GCF_003031525.2 Neophocaena asiaeorientalis asiaeorientalis | reverse complement strand
CAACAAAAAGAATAAAATACCTAGGAATAAACCTAACTAGGTTAGGTTTATTCTGCATACAGAAGACCTGTATGCAGAAAACTATAAGACACTGATGAAAGAAATTAAAGATGATACCAACAGATGGAGAGATATACCATGTTCTTGGATTGGAAGAATCAATACTGTGAAAATGACTATACTACTCAAAGCAATCTACAGATTCAATGAA
>NW_020174003.1:0-248 GCF_003031525.2 Neophocaena asiaeorientalis asiaeorientalis | reverse complement strand
CATACACAAAAATAAACTCAAAATGGATTAGAGATCTAAATATAAGACCGGACACTATAAAACTCTTAGAGGAAAACATAGGAAGAGCACTCATCGACATAAATCACAGCAAGATCTTTTTTGATCCACCTCCTACAGTAATGGAAATAAAATTAAAAATAAACAAATGGGACCTCATGAAACTTCAAAGCTATTGCACAGCAAAGGAAATCATAAACAAGACGAAAAGATAACCCTCAGAATGGGAG
>NW_020174002.1:0-1457 GCF_003031525.2 Neophocaena asiaeorientalis asiaeorientalis | reverse complement strand
GATGGATTTGGATACCGTTATGGTTTGGGGTAGCATCCGGATTACCTTAGGTGGATCTGTGGTTCCTTGAGGCAAACCTGAGCACCGCTGTACTGAGTGTGGTATTATTGGAGTGTTGTTTTCACGTACCGAATTGAGACTTTATCCCCTTGGGTTGGTCTGAAATCCTTGTATTGCTTTCTAGGACCCTTTATTTGGATCTGACACATCCTCATTTCTGCCTTGAACCTCATATTTTTCAGATTTCTCTGAACTTAATGTCCCGTCAGCTGAATTTAGGTCTCCTGAACTGAGTCTGTATATCCTTAGGTGGGTGTGGGTTCCCTGTGGTGGGTGGTATGTCCTTCCTCTTAGACTGGAGTTGCAGTTTGAGTCTGACATTGTCTTTGGTCCTCTGAGCTGAATCTGGGTTCCCTGAGTTCCCAAACATCCCTGAAGATGTTTGAGTCTCCTGATGTTTGGGTTATTGCCCCTCTGGATACCCAGGGATGCCCGGGGAAAGCTAAGTCCACCGTGATGGTTGCAGGTGTAGGGGGGTCAGGTGTCTCCTGAGATTAGTCTGAGTTGCCTCTAGAGATCTGAATTACCTAGAGTCACGGGCTGCCTCACCTGTTGTGTGGGCACACCTGACAGATCTTGAACTGTTTTGTGTCTTTTAGTAGATCTGGGTCTGCTTGTATCTAAATCCCCTGGAGGTTTATGAAGTACCTGAGCTGAGTATTGGTCCTATACAATACTGGTTCTATACAGTGCTAGGCTTGGGGCCTAAAACTGAATCCTTGTCACCTGACAAATGTGTACCTGTGTACCTGCCAGGTGCATTTTATTTCTCTAATGTGGGCCTAGTGTCTCTAGAACGGAGCCGGGGTACTCTGAAGTTGATCTGGTTTCACTGAGGTGGACCTGGCATCTCCACGGCGGGTCTGCAGTATTCAAATGAGTCTGCTCAGTTTGAACTGAGTATTGGGTCTAGGTGTGCAGAGGTGCATCTGCATGTCTTGAGCCTATTTTAGGCCACTTGTGGGGTTTTGAGGACAATTATGTTGTCTGCAGAAGCCCACCATAAGTGTGAAGTTGGTTAGAGTTTTCTGATAGTGTCTGGGGTACCTATGGTATGTTTGGGGTCTCTTGGAATGTTACTTGGGGATGTGTCTCTATATACTGTGTCTGGTGTCCATGAGGTGACCTCCTGATTTGAGCCTGGGTCCTATGGGACCTGAGTCTAGATACTTCGGGGTAATGTTGGTGGATATTTGGGGCCATGCTAGAGGATCTGGATTCCATTATGTAGGTCTTGGATCGCTGGGGTGGGTCTGGGCCTCTTGAGTGGATGTCTGGGCATGTGTGAGTTGAATATGGGAATCCCAGAGGAGAGTTTGGGTGCTTGATGTGATTCTGTGGTCCCTGAGTCGTGTTTGTTTCCCCTGACCTGAGTGAGGTTCCTTGAGGATGGTTCA
>NW_020174001.1:0-436 GCF_003031525.2 Neophocaena asiaeorientalis asiaeorientalis | reverse complement strand
TTTTTTTCCCCCAGGAGTGCTTTGGCTATTCGGGGTCTTTTGGTTCTCCATATAAATTTTAAGATTTTTTGTTCTAGTTCTGTAAAAAATGCCATTGGTAATTTGATAGGGATTGAATGGAATCTGTAGATTGCTTTTGGTAGTATAGTCATTTTCAAAATATTGATGCTTCCAATCCAAGAACATGGTATATCTGTATTCCTTTTATTTCTTTTTCTTCTCTGATTGCCATAGCTAGGACTTCCAAAACTATTATGTTGAATAATAGTGGTGAGAGTGGACATCCTTGTCTTGTTCCTGATCTTAGAGGACATGCTTTCAGTTTTTCACCATTGAGAATGGGTTTGTCATATATGGCCGTTATTATGCTGAGATAGGTTCCCTCTCTGCCCAACTTCTGGAGAGGTTTTATCATAAATGGGTGTTGAATTTTCTC
>NW_020174000.1:0-622 GCF_003031525.2 Neophocaena asiaeorientalis asiaeorientalis | reverse complement strand
GCATTAATTTTGTATTCTGCAACTTTACCAGATTCATTGATCAGCTCTACTTATGTTGAATAATAGTGGTGAGAGTGGGCAACCTTGTCTTTTTCTTGATCTTACTGGAAATGGTTTCAGTTTTTCACCATTGAGTATGATGTTTGCTGTGAGTTTGTCATATATGGCCTTTATTATGTTGAGGTAAGTTACCACTTTGCCTGCTTTCTGGAGGGTTTTTATCATAAATGGGTGTTGAATTTGTTGAAAGCTTTTTTTGCATCTGTTGAGAAGATCATATGGTTTTTATCCTTCAATTTGTTAATACGGCTTATTACATTGATTGATTTGCATATATTGAAGAATCCTTGCATTCCTGGGATAAACCCCACTGCAGCATGCTGTATGATCCTTTCAATGTGCTGTTGGATTCTGTGTGCTAGTATTTTGTTGAGGATTTTTGCATCTATGTTCCTCAGTGATACTGGCCTGTAGTTTTCTTTCTTTGTGACATCCTTGCCTGGTTTTGGTATCAGGGTGATGGTGGCCAGGTAAATGAGTTTAGGAGTGTTCCTCCCTATGCTATATTTTGGAAGAGTTTGGGAGGATAGGTGTTAGCTCTTCTCTAAATGTTTGATAGAAT
>NW_020173999.1:0-464 GCF_003031525.2 Neophocaena asiaeorientalis asiaeorientalis | reverse complement strand
AAACAAAATGGTCAGAAATGCCCTTTTCAAGAAGGTGCTCTTGGAGTTGGTCTTTGAAGAAGGAACCAGCACTGCAAAAAATTGGAGGAGAAGTTGAAACCTAATTTTTCTAAGTAAAAAAAAAAAAGAAGATGGGAATATTTCAAAGAATTAAATATAATATTGGCTAAGAAGCGTATGAAAAACATGATCCACCTTGACTGGCAATCAGAAGTGCAAAATGAGAACACAATGATACACCTTTTTACTACACGAGGTTGGAAAACAGTTAAGAGTCTATCAATAAGAAATGTTTACAAGGATGTAATGAAATGGAAACATACTCCGCTCACAGGAGTTTAAACTGTGAAAAATATTTTGGAAAAAAAAAAGAGGAAGGCATTACCTATTAACACTTTTTAAATTTTTTTTTTTTAATTTTTCAATTTATTTATTTATTTATTTTTGGCTGTGTCTGGTCTTCG
>NW_020173998.1:0-500 GCF_003031525.2 Neophocaena asiaeorientalis asiaeorientalis | reverse complement strand
CAAATATGGTTTAAAAAAAAAAGAAAAACATTTTTATCAATGTTCGAATAAAGGTTTATGCTTTGCTTTTACCTCTCAAGTCCCTTTATCTTCATTATTCTGGAGCATTTTTGTCTTTTATGACCTTAACATGTTTGACAAATTCAGGCCCATTATTTAGTAGGATGTCCCTCCATGTGGCTTTGTTTGATTTTTCCTCAGTAGATTCAGGTTTGTGTTTTTGGCAGAAATGCCTAGTACGTTGAGTCATATGTATACTATCAGGAGACACATGTTGTGAATTTGCTGTACTGCTAAAGAAGTCAGCTTTATTTATGTTGTTAAAATGATGTCTGTCAACGTTTCTCCACAATAAAATTAATATTTTCCCCTTGTAGTTAATAAGTGTCTTGGGGGGAGATCGTCCCACTTAATTTTTAAAAGTAAATTTTTTGTTATACGTTTGGAATCACAGCTTTGTTTTCCTGTCCTCTGTATCATAATCCAACACTGTCATTTAT
>NW_020173997.1:0-554 GCF_003031525.2 Neophocaena asiaeorientalis asiaeorientalis | reverse complement strand
GCCACCACAGGCCCCGCGCCTCCCGCCGGCACCACGAGCGCTCCTACTTCTACCACAGACGTTGCCATAACTCCTGCCAACACCACGGGCGCTCCTCTTTCTACCACAGACCCTACAGCTCCTACCAAAACCACGAGCGCTCCTACTTCTACCACAGGCCCTGCAGCTCTTGCCACCAAAACGAGTACACCTACTCCTTCCACAGGTAAGAGCAATTCGCTCAAAGCTTCTCACTGAGGAGTCACAGTATTTTGGAGGAGGGTAGGTAAGTTTGTTCTACCAGAGTAGGGAAGTGCATATAAAGAGACCCAAGGTGTCCTTGGATATGAACCCCTGGAATTAAAAAGTCTGGGTCGCACGGGCTAATAGTAATGGCAGACATGCTAAACGATTACCTGTTCCATTCTCCTTTCCTCAAGTTATTTGCCAGATGTGGAATATTTTTATGAACTTGGACTTTTTTTTTTTGTTTTTGTTTTAGGTTTTTTTTTTGTTTTTTTTTTTTTGTTTTTGGAACTTGGACTTTTAAAAGCTACTTTTCCAGCTTCCCTCTC
>NW_020173996.1:0-500 GCF_003031525.2 Neophocaena asiaeorientalis asiaeorientalis | reverse complement strand
TTCCTAGATATTCTATTCTTTTTGTTGCAATGGTAAATGGGGGTGTTTTCCTGATTTCACTTTCAGAATTTTCAACATTCGTGTATAGGAGTGCCATAGATTTCTTTGCATTAATTTTGTATCCTGCTACTTTACCAAATTCATTGATTAGCTCTAGAAGTTTTCTGGTAGCATCTTTAGGATTCTCTATGTATACTATCATGTCATCTGCAAACAGTGACAGCTTTACTTCTTCCTTTCTGATTTGGATTCCTTTTATTTCCTTTTCTTCTCTGATTGCTGTGGCAAAAACTTCAGAAACTATGTTGAATAAGAGTGGTGAGAGTGGGCAACCTTATCTTGTTCCTGATCTTAGTGGAAATGCTTTCAGTTTTTCACCATTGAGGATGATGTTGGCAGTGGGTTTCTAATATATGGCCTTTATTATATTGAGGAAAGTATCCTCTCTGCCTACTATCAGTAGGGTTTTTATCATAAATGGGTGGTGAATTTTTTTTTTA
>NW_020173995.1:281-478 GCF_003031525.2 Neophocaena asiaeorientalis asiaeorientalis | reverse complement strand
GTATTGTGTTAGGGAGAAATCTAATCTCATACTTTTACATGCACCTGTCCAGTTTCCCCAGCACCATTTGTTGAACAGGCTGTCTTTTCTACACTGTATATTCTTGTCTCGTTTATGAAAGATAATGTGACCATATGTGCATGAGTTTATCTCTGGGCTTTCTATCCTCTTCCATTGATGTATATTTCAGTTTTTGT
>NW_020173995.1:0-239 GCF_003031525.2 Neophocaena asiaeorientalis asiaeorientalis | reverse complement strand
TAGTCTGAAGTCAGGGAGCCACATTCCTCCAGATCCATTTTTAATCCTCAAGATTGCTTTCGATATCGGGGTCTTATGTGTTTCCATAAAAATTGTGAAATTTTATTCTAGTTCTGTTTAAAATGCCATTGGTAGTTTCATAGGGATCGCATTGAATGTGTAGACTTCTTTGGGTCATAGAGTTACTTTCACAATGTTGATTCTTCCAATCCTACATTATGGTATATTGCTCCATCTAT
>NW_020173994.1:0-719 GCF_003031525.2 Neophocaena asiaeorientalis asiaeorientalis | reverse complement strand
CCCTGGACCCATGACCTTTTAGTTGAAAGGGGGCCCTTTGATGGAAGAGGACTGAGTGCTGGGCTCCGGTGTCCACCAAGAACTGGACGGGTTCCCCCTCCACTTTAAGAGTTACCCTGGGCTCGGGGAGAGGGTCCGAGCCCTGACTTCCCTAATCTTCCTCTTCCAATGTTAAAATTTTATCTCTGGTTGGCCTTCCCCCGTTCCTTTTTTTAGGGCATTCTCTTGCCCAATGACCTTTTTCTTTACAGTAGGCACATTGGTCCTTGTCTAATGGCCGCCTTCTATCCGTTGTTCGCCCTTCCTGTCTATTTCTGTCTCTACTGTTTCCTCCTCTGACTACAGTGGCCAGTATCTTACTCAAATGTCTTTCTTGCCTCTTATCTCATCTTACCTCACGAGCCTCTTGTTCCTTCTGCTTTCTTTCTTCTCTTTCTTCTTCTGTCTCCCTCTTATTATATACCTTATCTGCCTCTTTTACTAAGTCCTGAAGGGAGAAACCTTGTAGGCCATCCAGCCTTTGTAACTTCTTTCTAATATCAGGGGCCGCCTGGTCAATAAAGGCCATTGCTATGGTGGCCTTATGTTCCTCAGAGGTTGGATCATAAGGAGTGAATCGTCTAAAAGCATCCATTAAGCGTTCTAGGAACATGGTTAGCGATTCCTGGGGCCCCTGAATTACCTCTCTTACCTTAGCCAAATTCGTGGGGCGCCTGGCC
>NW_020173993.1:950-1062 GCF_003031525.2 Neophocaena asiaeorientalis asiaeorientalis | reverse complement strand
GGGTGGCAGGGAGGTAGTGGACCCTGTCATAGAGGGGGTCAAGTGGGTATGAATTAGGTGGACCCTCTAATAGAGGGAATCAGGGGGGAAGGGAGGAGGTGGACCCTGTCAT
>NW_020173993.1:0-391 GCF_003031525.2 Neophocaena asiaeorientalis asiaeorientalis | reverse complement strand
GGGAGGAGGTGGACCCTGCAATAGAGGGGTTGAGGGGGGCAGGGAGGAGGTGGACCCTGTCATAGAGGGAGTCAGGGGGCAGGAAAGAGGTGGACCCTGTCATAGAGGGAGTCAGGGGGCAGGAAAGAGGTGGACCCTGTCATAGAGGGGTTCAGCGAGGTAGGGAGGAGGTGGACCCTGTCACAGAGAGTGTCACGGTGGCAGAGATTTTTTAGGTGGACCACGTCATAGAGGGGACCAGGGGAGCAGGGAGGAGGTGCACCCTGTCATAGAGGGGGAAAGGGGGGCAGGGATAATGTGGACCCTGTCAGAGGGGTTCAGGGGGGCATGGAGGAGGTCGACTCTGTCACAGAGGGGATCAGGGGTCAGGGAGGAGGTGGACCCTGTCATA
>NW_020173992.1:1297-1444 GCF_003031525.2 Neophocaena asiaeorientalis asiaeorientalis | reverse complement strand
ATAATTGCTTTACAATGCTGTGTTAGTTTCTGCTTTATAACCAAGTGAATCATTTTTACATATACATATGTTCCCATATCTCTTCCCTCTTGCGTCCCCCTCCCTCCCACCCTCCCTACCCCACCGCTCTAGGTGGTCACAAAGCAC
>NW_020173992.1:0-1003 GCF_003031525.2 Neophocaena asiaeorientalis asiaeorientalis | reverse complement strand
AGTTTCGTTTCTTTTATGGCTGAGTAATATTCCATGGTATATATGTGCCACATCTTCTTTGGATTAATTTAATTAACTGAAATCTTCTGTGTTTGAAAAGGCTATAGTTAGAAACAAAGACTCATACACTATCAGAGTGGTGGTAAAATCTATCTGGACACTTGATTGGCATTTCCTCTTAAATATTAAGATATGCATATCCTTTGACCCACCTTTGGGAATCTATCACAGAAAAACTCTTGTGTATGTGAGCAAGGCAGCAATGACCACAGTGTTATTTACAGCATTGTTTGTCATTATGATAAATCGGTAGAATGTATATCAACAGGGGATACGTTCAGTAAATCACAGCAAGTCCGTCCTGGTGGAGTACCATACGGCAATCAGAGCAAAGTAGATAGCTGGGAACTAATATGGAAAGAGATGAAAGCAAATTGCAGAATTCTGGGTATGGCATATTCGTGTTTTTGAATACATTCTGACCATATGACCATGTGGGGAAAGGCAGAGTCACCACCTGGAATGAGCCACCCTGCTTTCAATATCATCACTGGGCATTAGGGAAGAAAGCTTTCACTATTTAGATTTTAGATTTCCATGTTGTTTAAATATTTTCATAAGGAATTATTAGTTTTGAAATGATATTCCTTTGGAAAACGATAGTCTGCTCCATTTTATTCCCTTTAAAACCACTTACTTTACAAACTTTAGTTCAGCAAAGGTCTGTGTGGAGAGTGTCTGTGTCTGCTGCTTCTCTCATTCCTCCTCTGGGGCAAGAGTTTAAACCACGAGGAAATGAATAGGTCGTACTTGAAGCCAGTGGTTCTCTCAAACAGAGACACAAGAAGGCAGGGGCGGGACTATTTAAAACATTGCTGGGGGAACTTCCCTGTGGGCGCAGTGGTTAAGAATCTGCCTGCCAGTGCAGAGGACGCGGGTTCGAGGCCTGGTCTGGGAATATTCCACAGGCCGTGGAGCAGCTGGGCCCACGCACCACAAATAC
>NW_020173991.1:379-623 GCF_003031525.2 Neophocaena asiaeorientalis asiaeorientalis | reverse complement strand
TTCCAAAACTATGTTGAATAATAGTGGTGAGACTGGACATCATTGTCTTTCCCTGATCTTAGAGGAAATGCTTTCAGCTTTACACCATTGAGAATGATGTTTGCTGTGGGTCTGTCATTTATGGCCATTATTATGTTGAGGTAGGCTCCCTCTATGCCCACTTTCTAGAGAGTTTTTATCATAAATGGGTGTTGAATTTTGTCAAAAGCTTTTTCTGCATCTATTGAGATGATCATATGGTTTT
>NW_020173991.1:0-222 GCF_003031525.2 Neophocaena asiaeorientalis asiaeorientalis | reverse complement strand
GTATATTGAAGAATCCTTGCATCCCTGGGATAAACCCCACTTGATCACGTTGTATGATCCTTTTAATGTGTTGTTGGATTCTGTTTGCTAGTTTTTTGTTGAGGATTTTTGCATCTATATTCATCAGTGATACTGGTCTGTAATTTTCTTTTTTTGTAATATCTTTGTCTGGTTTTGGTTGTCAGGGTGATGGTGGCCTTGTAGATTGAGTTTGGGAGTGTT
>NW_020173990.1:0-462 GCF_003031525.2 Neophocaena asiaeorientalis asiaeorientalis | reverse complement strand
ATGAAAAAGGAGAAATTATGACACCGCAGAAATACAAAGCAGCCTAAAAGACTACTACAAGCAACTCTATGCCAATAAACTGGACAACCTGGAAGCAATGGCCAAATTCTTAGAAAGGTATAACCTTCCAAGACTGAACCAGGAAGAAACAGATAATATGAACAGACCAATCACAAGTAATGAAATTGAAACTGTGATTAAAAATCTTCCAACTGTCCAGGACCAGATGACTTCACAGGTGAATTCTATCAAACATTTAGAGAAGAGCTAACACCCATCCTTCTCAAACTCTCCAAAAAATTGCAGAGGAGGGCTTCCCTGGTGGCACAGTGGTTGAGAGTCTGCCTGCCAATGCAGGGGACGCGAGTTCGTGTCCCAGACCAGGAAGATCCCACATGCCGCAGAGCCTGCGTGTCCGGAGCCTATGCTCTGCAACGGTAGAGGCCACAACAGTGAGAGGCC
>NW_020173989.1:0-543 GCF_003031525.2 Neophocaena asiaeorientalis asiaeorientalis | reverse complement strand
TTTTTTTTCTCTTAATAATTATTTTTTATTTTAATAACTTTGTTATATTTTATCTTACTTTATTACATTTTACTTTATCTTCTTTCTTTCTTTTTCCCTTCCTTCTCTCCTCCCTTCCTTCCTTCCTCCCTCCCTCCCTTCTTTCTTTCTTTCTTTCTTTCTTTCCTTCTTTCTTTCTTTCTTTCATTCTTTCCTTCTTCTCCCTTTTCTTCTGAGCTGTGTTGTTGACAGGGTCTTGGCGCTCCTGTCACGTGTCAGGCCTGTGCCTCTGAGGTGGGCGAGACAAGTTCAGGACATTGGTCTACCAGAAACCTCCTGGCTCCGTGTAATATCAAAAGGTAAAAGCTCGCCCAGAGATCTCCATCTCTAACGCTAACACCCAGCTTTCAGGACACTGGTCCACAAGAGACCTCCCAGCTCCACATAATATAAAATGGCAAAAATCTCCCAGAGAACTTCATCTCAACACCAGCACCCAGCTTCATTCAACCACCAACAAGGCACAGTGCTGAACATCCTATGCCAAACAACTAGCAAGACAGG
>NW_020173988.1:614-762 GCF_003031525.2 Neophocaena asiaeorientalis asiaeorientalis | reverse complement strand
TTGATTGATTTGCATATATTGAAGAATACTTGCCTTCCTGGGAAAAACCCTAGTTGATCATGGTGTATGATCCTTTTAATGTGCTGTTGGATTCTGTTTGCTAGTATTTTGTTGAGGATGTTTGCATCTATATTCATCAGTGATATTG
>NW_020173988.1:0-233 GCF_003031525.2 Neophocaena asiaeorientalis asiaeorientalis | reverse complement strand
CTCCTTTTTCATTTCTAATTCTATTGATTTGAGTCTTCTCCCTTTTTTTCTTGATGAGTCTGGCTAATGGTTTATCAATTTTGTTTATTTTCTCAAAGTACCAGCTTTTAGTTTTATTGATCTTTGGTATAGTTTCCTTCATTTATTTTTCATGTATTTCTGATCTGAACTTTATGATTTCTTTCCTTCTTCTAACTTTGAGGGTTTTTTGTTCTTCTTTCCCTAATTGCTTT
>NW_020173987.1:0-1073 GCF_003031525.2 Neophocaena asiaeorientalis asiaeorientalis | reverse complement strand
AACCATTTTTAAGTGTACAGTTCTGTGGCATTAAGTACATTTACATTTCTGTGAATACACCCTCATGTGAGAGGTGCCCTCTGCATACCCAGAGGAAAGGAGCATTCTTATCTCTGAAGACAAAGGAACCCTAATAAGAATCTGAACAAACAGGCCTTGCTAACTTTCCCCCAGTTTACTACACTTATCACATGCTCTCTGACCCTATCATATTTA
Source organism: Neophocaena asiaeorientalis asiaeorientalis (assembly GCF_003031525.2). NCBI lineage: Eukaryota > Metazoa > Chordata > Mammalia > Artiodactyla > Phocoenidae > Neophocaena > Neophocaena asiaeorientalis. The sequence goes on along the minus strand of NW_020173987.1, from coordinate 857 downwards.
TCTATGACTGTCTACGCTTCATCAAACCTAGAATAAAACTACTCAGGTCTGTTTCCTCAGGTCTTCATTTCCTTATGAAGGTTCCCGTGTCATGTAAAATTTATAATAAATGAATTTACATACTTTTCTCCTGTTAATCTTTGTCATTTTACTTTTCAGACCCAGCCAAGGACCCTAAGAGGGTCAAGGGAAAATTTTTCCTCTCCTATGAACTTCTTTGCTAACATAAGTATTTAATCATAATTTTTCTTCTAAGCACTGCTTTAGGTGCATATCACAAACCCTGTTTCATTGTGTTTTCAGCGTCACTTAATTAAAAATACTTTCTAACTTGCTTTCTAACTTACTCTTTGATGCACCCATGGGTTATCTAAAAATGTCTTTCATTTTCAGACGTTTGGAAATTTTCCAGATATTTTTCTGTCATTGATTTCTAGTTTAGTTGCATTACAGCCAGAGAACATACTGTTCATTATTTCAATTATTTTACATTTGTTAAGATTTTGTTATAACTCAGAATTTGGTCATATGGACATTGGTTTTCCTTCTTCCACTTATAAGGATCTTTGTGATTACATAGGGGCCATCCAGATACTCCAGGATAATCTCCCCAGCTCAAGATTCTTAACTTAAACAGACTGAAAGAAAGGAGATAGAAAAAGATATTCCATGCAAATGGAAACCAAAAGAAAGCTGGAGTAGCAATTCTCATATCAGACAAAATAGACTTTAAAATAAAGACTATTAGAAGAGACAAAGAAGGACACTACATAATGATCAAGGGATTGATCCAAGAAGAAGATATAAAAATTATATATATTTATGCACCCAACATAGCACCTCAATACATAAGGCAA
>NW_020173986.1:0-530 GCF_003031525.2 Neophocaena asiaeorientalis asiaeorientalis | reverse complement strand
CATCACACTCTCACCAGAGCGCCCACATCACCAAGGGGATGAAAACCAGGAAGGAGTGTCCTCACACCAGGAGGGCCACATCAGCGAAATGTGAGGACCCAGGACTTGTGACCTCAAACAAGGCGACACACATCACGAAGAGGCTCGGCGTGAGACATGCAGGAGGAGACTCACAACAGAGGGCCCATAGAATAAAAAAGGTGAGGAAACTAGTTGGAACCTCCAAGCAGGCGGCCCAGAGCACCGACGCTATGGGATACAAGCCGGAGTGAACTCACAGCAGAGGGCCCACATCCTGAAACTGTGAGCAACCCAGACGTTGGGACCACAGAAGAGAAGGTCCACAACCCCATGGGAATGGGAACCTGGCAGTACTCTCATTGCACCGGTGGACGTACATCAGAAAATGTTGGGAGCCCGGCAGTTAGAGCCTGACGTAAGAAGGCCCTCATCACCGATGGGAGGAGGGTCCCAGCAGGATCCAACTGTTACCAGAGGGCCGACGTTGCCAAAGCGGGGTGTGCCAGCAG
>NW_020173985.1:0-486 GCF_003031525.2 Neophocaena asiaeorientalis asiaeorientalis | reverse complement strand
TTCTACCTATGTTTTCCTCTAACAGTTTGATAGTTTCTGGCATTATATTTAGGTCTTTCATCCCTTTTCAGCTTATATTTGTGTATGATGCTAGGGAGTGATCTAATCTCATACTTTTAGAGGTACCTGTCAGTTTTCCAAGCACCACTTATTGAAGAGGCTGTCCTTTATCCACTGTACATTCCTGCCAACTTTATCAAAGTTAAGGTGACCATATGTGTGTGGGTTTATCTCTGCACTTTGTATCCTGTTCCTTCATCTATCTTTCTGTTTTTGTGCCAGTACCCTACTGTCTTGACTACTGTAGCTTTGTAGTATAGTCTTAAGTCAGGGAGCCTGATTCCTCCAGCCCATTTTTTCATTCTCAAGATTGCTTTGGCTATTCGGGGTCCTTTGTGATTCCATACAAATTGCGAAATTTTTTGTTCTACTACTATGAAAAATACCAGTGGTAGTTAGATAGGGATTGCATTGAATCTGTAGATT
>NW_020173984.1:0-570 GCF_003031525.2 Neophocaena asiaeorientalis asiaeorientalis | reverse complement strand
TCATTGTCATTTGTCTCTAGGTATTTTCTGATTTCCTCTTTTGAGTTCTTCAGTGATCTCTTGGTTATTTACTAATGTATTGTTTAGCCTCCATGTGTTTGTGTTATTTTACATTTTTTTCCCTGTAATGGATTTCTAATCTCATAGCATCGTGGTCAGGAAAGATGCTTGATATGATTTCAATTTTCTTAAATTCACTGAGGCTTGATTTGTGACCCAAGATGTGATCTATCCTGGAGAATGTTCCGTGCGCACTTGAGAAGAAAGTGTAATCTGCTGTTTTTGGTTGGAGTGTCCTATAAATATCAATTAAATCTATTTGGTCTATTGTGTCATTTAAAGCTTGTATTTCTTTAGTAATTTTCTGTTTGGATGATCTGTCCATTGGTGTAAGTGGGGTGTTAAAGTCCCCTACTATGGTTGTGTTACTGTCGATTTCCTCTTTTATGGCTGTTAGCGTTTGCCTTATGTATTGAGGTGCTCCTATGTTGGGTGCATATATATTTATAATTGTTATCTCCTTCTTGGGTCGATCCGTTGATCATTATGTAGTGTCCTTCTTTGTCTCTT
>NW_020173983.1:620-821 GCF_003031525.2 Neophocaena asiaeorientalis asiaeorientalis | reverse complement strand
CTATGAATGTGTTACTGTCGATTTCCCCTTTTATGGCTGCTCGATTTTGCCTTATGTATTGAGGTGCTCCTATGTTGGGAGTATATATATTTGCAATTGTTATATCTTCTTGGACCGATCCCTTGATCATTATGTAGTGTCCCTCTTTGTCTCTTCTAATAGTCTTTATTTTAAAGTCTATTTTGTCTGATATGAGAATTG
>NW_020173983.1:0-185 GCF_003031525.2 Neophocaena asiaeorientalis asiaeorientalis | reverse complement strand
ATCCTTGCTGGGTAGAGTAGTCTTGGTTGCAGGTTTTTCTCCTTCATCACTTTCAGTATGTCCTGCCAGTCCCTTCTGGCTTGCAGAGTTTCTACTGAGATATCAGCTTTTAACCTTATGGGGATTCCCCTGTGTTATTTGTTCATTTTCCCTTGCTGCTTTTAATATGCTTTCTTTGTATTTAA
>NW_020173982.1:0-560 GCF_003031525.2 Neophocaena asiaeorientalis asiaeorientalis | reverse complement strand
AAATGGACAACCTGGAAGAAATGGACAAATTCTTAGCAAAGAATTTCCATCATCACCCTGATACCAAAAACCAAACAAAGATGTCACAAAAAAAGAAAATTACAGGCCAATATTACTAATGAACATAGAAGCAAAAATCCTCAACACAATACTAGCAAACAGAATCCAACAGCACATTAAAAGGATCATACACCATGATCAAGTGGGGTTTATCCCAGGAATGCAAGGATTCTTCAATGTATGCAAATGTGATACACCATATTAACAAACAGAATGATAAAAACCATATGATGATCTCAAAAGATGCAGAAAAAGCTTTTGAAAAAATTCAACACCCATTTATGATTAAAAACTCTCCAGAAAGTAGGCATAGAGGGAAGCTACCTCAACCTAATAAAGGCCATATATGACAAACCCACAGCCAACATCATTTTCAATGGTGAAAAACTGAAACCATTTCCTCTAAGAGCAGGAACAAGACAAGGTTGCCCATTCTCACCACTATTATTCAACACAGCCTTGAAAGTTTTAGCCACAGCAATCAGAGAAGAAAAAGAAAT
>NW_020173981.1:0-551 GCF_003031525.2 Neophocaena asiaeorientalis asiaeorientalis | reverse complement strand
CACTCCAATGAGTTTTAAATTTTCTAATTTTTAGTTGTATCGTTACCACCGCACTTTTTGTATACCTTCTTTTGGTTGAAATTTTGTACCTTTTCCTTTGTTTCTAGAGAACTTATAATTGCTTGAAGCATTTTTATGATAGCTGCTTTACTGTCCCATCTCAGTATTGGTGTCAGGTGACTGTCTTTTCTAATTTGTGATTCCTGGTTCTTGGCATGATGGGTAATTTTCTATTGTATCCTTAACATTTAGCTGTGATGCTAAGGGACTCTGCATCTTGTTTAAATCTTTCATTTTAGCAGGAAGTCATTCTGTCTTTAGGTTTGGCCCCCAGATCCTGGCCTAGCGCTGTGGGCTGTGTTTGTTCCAAAGACAGTTTTCAAAACTCTTGTTTTACTGTGAATCTGTTTGGTTTCTTTGGTAACACTTTTGCCCCCACTTCTCCCTGCTGTTGTTTTTGGAGTGCGTGGATGGAGCTTCCCAAAACAGGCTTCTTTGTATCTCTAAGTAGGGGATGCTGTGGCCCCAAATAGGAAAAGTTTCACTGGCTG
>NW_020173980.1:574-730 GCF_003031525.2 Neophocaena asiaeorientalis asiaeorientalis | reverse complement strand
AAGACCCCGAATAGCCAAAGCAGTCTTGAGGGAAAAAATCGCAGCTGGAGAAATCAGACTCTGTGACTTCAGACTATACTACAAAGCTACAGTAATCAAGACAATATGGTACTGGAACAAAAACAGAAACATAGATCAATGGAACAAGATAGAAAG
>NW_020173980.1:0-334 GCF_003031525.2 Neophocaena asiaeorientalis asiaeorientalis | reverse complement strand
CAGCAAGATCTTTTTTTGGTTTGTTTTTGTTTTTTTGTGGTACACGGGCCTCTCACTGTTGTGGCCTCTACTGTCACGGAACACAGGCTCTGGACGTGCAGGCCCAGCAGCCATGGCTCACAGGCCCAGCCGCTCCACGGAATGTGGGATCTTCCAGGACTGGGGCACGAACCCGTGTCGCCTGCATCAGCAGGCAGACTCTCAACCACTGCACCACCAGGGAAGCCCACAGCAAGATATTTTTTGATTCACCTTCTAGAATAATGGAAATGAAAACAAAAATTTTAAAATGTGCCCTAATGAAACTTCAAAGCTTTTACACAGCAAAGGAAAC
>NW_020173979.1:12683549-12688601 GCF_003031525.2 Neophocaena asiaeorientalis asiaeorientalis | reverse complement strand
AAAAAAATAAAAAGTGAGATCTTATAGGTAGACCCTAATTCAATATGACTGACATCTTTATAAGAGGAGATTGGACACGGGCATGCACAAAGGAAAGACCATGTGAAGACAGAAGGCCATCCACAAGCCTAAAAACAAACCAACCCTTGATCTTGGACTTCTAACCTCCAGAACTATGAGAAAATAAGTTTATATTGTTTAAGATTCCCAATCTGTGGTACTTTGTTATGGAAGCCCTAACAAATATGTTACTGAACAACCAAGTCTCAGAAAGAATGCAAATAAGGTGATCTCTAGGAATTGTAAAAACTAGTGAATAGTTACTTCAGTATCACAGCCCATGTACTAAGTAAGTGTAAACTCTGTCCGTCTTTACACAGATTCAATCAAAGTACAAAATTCCAGAAGAAAGAATCTGATTGGCTAAGGCTAACATTCCTACCTCTTGGCCAGGACAAAAAATTATCTTGTTTTACAGCTATACCAAAACTGCATAAAACAAGAAAGGGATAGCACTTAAATAATAAATACTTACTACAACAACTATTAACATCTTTCATAACGTCACACTCTCAACAAAGGAAGATCAAGTATAGAATCCTAAAGACTACAGAGTAGGAAAAAGACCAGAATATTCTAAGACCAGACAGAAACTCTGCATGTCTGGAGAGGGATGGGCAGGCGTAGTATTAGGCTATAAGATCAGAGAGGAAGGGAGAGAGTGGCCGTATCTTTTAGAGATGGTTTCATAGGTCATAGAAAGAAGTTTACATTTAATTTTCAGTGCAATGTGTAACCACTGTAGTTTTATTTAGACCCCAGATAGCCAAATAAGACTCAATCTTGGAAAATTGTTTGAGCTATTATGAAGGGGTAGTCATATGTTCTAGAGAAGCTAATGAGCTGGAAGAATGTAAGTGTGGAGCTGCCATTATCCACCTTCCATCACTCACAACAATGTGAATATACTAAAAACTCCTGAATTGTATAACTTTGAGGGTGAATTTTATAGAATGTAAATTAAGTTATATATCATTAAGCCCGTTACTGGAAAAAAAATGGCGATTTAACAGTAAATCAAAATTGAAAATGAACTGATCAGAAAAATTTAAATCTCTTACCACTGACCCAGTCTTTAATGAACGTCTTTGATGTGGGTGGCTTTCAATGGACAAACATCTACAAAATGACTTTCTTTTATTCCTTTGCAGCCAACTGAGTTAGAATATCTCTATTAAACAAACAAGTTCTGTTTCTTGGACACATTTACATCCTTCTGTGAACATGGGTGAAGGTGGGAAAGACTTAAAAAGTCTATATTGCTCCATTTCTCCATCTGATGTAATAACCATAGAAATTTGGATTTTTTAGGTGTAGCATGATGTGCTAAGGAATCTACTCATTAGTTATTTAAAATACTAAGGAATGGGAAAAGATTTCTCAGTACAAAGAATTAAAGTTGCAAAATTTCTCAATACTTTTCTTTACACTTCCTTCCCCTTTTGCATGTGGGTGTTTCTGGTGTTCAGTTCTGTACTACTCAACAGGTAAATTAAACATCTGAACAGATTCCAGCAAAACAAGAGCACCAAAGTAGTAAAATTATTGAAATAATTTCATACAGGATTTTTTTAAGAAACCAACAAAGCTGTCATAAATCAAAAAATAATAAAATGTTTATTCGACTTCCTTACTCTTATTTGGGAGTTATGTAATTTGAAATCCATATACAGAAACATGATCTTAGTTCAATAATGCTTTAAGGGTGTTCCTGAGTGTGTTTCATTAGAAGAGAAGTAGAGGAATTGGCAAATGATTGAAATTTATGGCATCTCCTTGCGCATCTGTTTTTTTCAGTCTTTGAAGGTACCATGTGTTCCATAAAATCTCCTGAATCTTTACTGACTAAATATTTCCTGTGGAATCATAGTACAGAGAGAGGATGATCCTTATTAGCTGGCTCAGAGATGAAGACTTAGAATAGGCGTTAGAAAACATGGGGGCTCAAGCTGATCAAGAATAAGTCAAAAGATTGATGAATGCACAGAGAATTATGGTAATTTTGGAGACTATGGATTTAGTGTGCTTATAATCATGATGGTTTAATTTTTTTTTCTCCAATAGTAGACAGCAATCTGATAAGATGTTTGGTGTTCAGAGCAGAGTTTTGTTTGTTTTCGTTTTTTCTTTTTTTTCCTGGCATATATGTTAGTAAGATAAGTGTGCTATAAAATGGGGGCTACTGGGGAGAAAATAGTTGAGACAACCAAGCTTGTGGTTCTAGTAGGTTTAGGAAAAAGATATCAAGAAGAGACATATAGACTGATGAATTATCAAAAGACTGGAAATCTCCGTGAGAACACAGAGCAGAAGCGTTGCAAACAAGATGATGACAACCTTGGATTGATGGGTCTGGTGTTCAGAGTAAATACTGTTAGGTGTTTCTGAGGTGGGGTTTTTCCAGGCCCTGAAGTTCCCAGGATGTGTCCCTGGGAATACGTGGCTGTAGTGGACTCAGTGAGAACACTGCTGACATAAAACAGATCCACGAGGAGTTACATGAACAGTAAAATATCTCATAATTATGGTAGAGGTTTTGGTGGAGGTGAAAGCTGTACATCATGTTTATAAAGGAATAAGGCCAAGTGACTCAAAAGAGAGTAGCTGACTTTAGGTTTCCTGTCACTTCTCTATGCAACTAAGATTTGACTTTTTCTACATGATTTCCTCTCTGTGTCTCCTGTTTGCTGACTGTAGAACCTGGTACATTTCAGCCTCCATAATCCTGTAAGCCAATTCCTTATAATAAATAGCTTCATACCTTATTGGCTCTATTTCTCTAGACAACTCTAACACATGGAAGTAACAAAATTTGGGTAGGTCTTTTTGCCCCCAATATAGATCTCTGTCCTACTCCATCCCTTTCTATCTTCATGAAAGTTCTAAGAACATCCTTATTTCTTTCGTTGAATTTCTGACCTATCTCTCAGTGGGTATTAACCAAAACTGTAATTTAATAAGAATGCTTGAGGTTTGATTTTTTTTTCCAGCTTTAATGTAGCACTGCCTGTAGGTTTCTGGGAAGTTTCTCAGAGTACACAGCAGCCTGATTCATCTACACACTTACCTAAAAAGAAGAATTCACACTAAATAAAATAAGCACTTCTCCAGCAATGTAACAGTGTAACACCCATTGAGATGTCCTTATAAATAACCCCAAGTGAAGAACATTAGAAAGAGGTACACATTTATATCCACGTCTCTATTATAAAAAAAATATGAAATATGGATAAAGTATCGAGCATCCTTAATAATATCTATGTATACTTATATTCTGTTTACACATTGGCACTTATTAGTAGGCCTGAATAACATTATTTGCAATGATGAAAACATTTTTATAGCACATTAAATATATTTTAAATTACATAATCAAATTAAACACTATTGTTATACTATTTCCCTAATATAAGCAATAAATAAAAGATTTAAACAAAATATATCAAAATACAGGGCAAGATGAGTGCCTTTTAAAAGCTGTTTCTTATGGATAAAGAAGAGGTGGCACATATATACAATGGAATATTACTCAGCCATAAAAAGAAACAAAATTGAGTTATTTGTAGTGAGGTGGATGGACCTAGAGTCTGTCATACAGAGTGAAGTAACTCAGAAAGGGAAAAACAAATACAGTATGCTAACACATATATGGAATCTAAAAAAAAAAAATGGTTCTGATGAACCTAGGGGCAGGACAGGAATAAAGATGCAGACGTAGAGAATGGACTTGAGGACATGGGGAGGAGGAAGGGTAAGATGGGACGAAGTGAGAGAGTGGCATGGACATATATACACTACCAAATGTAAAATAGATAGCTAGTGGGAAGCAGCTGCATAGCACAGGGAGATCAGCTCGGTGCTTTGTGACCACCTAGAGGGGTGGGATAGGGAGAGTGGGAAGGAGATGTAAGAGGGAGCAGGTACGGGGATATATGTATACGTATAGCTGATTCATTTTGTTATACAGCAGAAACTAACACACCATTGTAAAGCAATTACACTCCAATAAAGATGTTAAAAAAAAATGCTGGGCAAAAGTGAACACAATATACAGAACATTAAACAAAACAAAAAAAAGTTGTTTCTTAGTCTTGTGCATCAGAAACAGAAATAAAACAGAAATGACAAAAGTTAGCTTAATGATTATTTTACATTTACTAGAACAACATCTTCAGAATGATTATAGAGTTTCTGATCCAGGTCACACAATATAGACATGAACTGTCTGTTACTGGGTTTCACATCTAGAATAATATTTTTTTATTAGTGACTAAAATGAAGCCACTACGCTGAGCAACAAGGTACTGTGGGCTAAAGTGAGATCATCTTTTATCTTTCACAAAGTCTTAAGGGACTTGTGTTTATAAAACCTTCAAATATAACTGACTGATGTGATCTGTGAAATACAAGTAGTTTTTAATGGGTTGGTTGGGACACTTTGGGAATTGCTTTTTTTTTTTTTTTTGCCATATTCATTTTCCTTCATTTGACAATGCTTTCTGGCATTCAGATTCTGCCACCCAGCACATTGTGGGTGTTGAAGGTACACAATTACTTTTTTCTCAATGATTTTCTTGGCATAAAGAGCCAATATGGAGCCCAATAAATATCCCTCAGATGTGCAAATACATGAAGAGCACCCCAGGAGAGAAGTATAACTGAATAACAACCTTGAATTGCTCATGACACCATGGTTTTTATCTGGTCACATATACCTCCCTGAATATGCATTATTTGAATACTCTTCAAGCTTGATCCAACAGCAGAGGCTGCAGAAATGGATGCAAAAAATCCTTTATTCAGGGCTTCCCTGGTGGCGCAGTGGTTGAGAGTCTGCCTGCCGATGCAGGGGACACGGGTTCGAGCCCTGGTCTGGGAGGATCCCGCGTGCCGCGGAGCGGCTGGGCCCATGAGCCACAAATACTGAGCTCTGCGCGTCTGGAGCCTGTGCTCCACAGCAGGAGAGGCCGCGACAGTGAGAGGCCCACGCAC
>NW_020173979.1:12624643-12682823 GCF_003031525.2 Neophocaena asiaeorientalis asiaeorientalis | reverse complement strand
AAAAAAAAAAAAATGGTTCTGATGAACCTAGGGGCAGGACAGGAATAAAGATGCAGACGTAGAGAATGGACTTGAGGACATGGGGAGGAGGAAGGGTAAGATGGGACGAAGTGAGAGAGTGGCATGGACATATATACACTACCAAATGTAAAATAGATAGCTAGTGGGAAGCAGCTGCATAGCACAGGGAGATCAGCTCGGTGCTTTGTGACCACCTAGAGGGGTGGGATAGGGAGAGTGGGAAGGAGATGTAAGAGGGAGCAGGTACGGGGATATATGTATACGTATAGCTGATTCATTTTGTTATACAGCAGAAACTAACACACCATTGTAAAGCAATTACACTCCAATAAAGATGTTAAAAAAAAATGCTGGGCAAAAGTGAACACAATATACAGAACATTAAACAAAACAAAAAAAAGTTGTTTCTTAGTCTTGTGCATCAGAAACAGAAATAAAACAGAAATGACAAAAGTTAGCTTAATGATTATTTTACATTTACTAGAACAACATCTTCAGAATGATTATAGAGTTTCTGATCCAGGTCACACAATATAGACATGAACTGTCTGTTACTGGGTTTCACATCTAGAATAATATTTTTTTATTAGTGACTAAAATGAAGCCACTACGCTGAGCAACAAGGTACTGTGGGCTAAAGTGAGATCATCTTTTATCTTTCACAAAGTCTTAAGGGACTTGTGTTTATAAAACCTTCAAATATAACTGACTGATGTGATCTGTGAAATACAAGTAGTTTTTAATGGGTTGGTTGGGACACTTTGGGAATTGCTTTTTTTTTTCATTTTCCTTCATTTGACAATGCTTTCTGGCATTCAGATTCTGCCACCCAGCACATTGTGGGTGTTGAAGGTACACAATTACTTTTTTCTCAATGATTTTCTTGGCATAAAGAGCCAATATGGAGCCCAATAAATATCCCTCAGATGTGCAAATACATGAAGAGCACCCCAGGAGAGAAGTATAACTGAATAACAACCTTGAATTGCTCATGACACCATGGTTTTTATCTGGTCACATATACCTCCCTGAATATGCATTATTTGAATACTCTTCAAGCTTGATCCAACAGCAGAGGCTGCAGAAATGGATGCAAAAAATCCTTTATTCAGGGCTTCCCTGGTGGCGCAGTGGTTGAGAGTCTGCCTGCCGATGCAGGGGACACGGGTTCGAGCCCTGGTCTGGGAGGATCCCGCGTGCCGCGGAGCGGCTGGGCCCGTGAGCCACAAATACTGAGCTCTGCGCGTCTGGAGCCTGTGCTCCGCAGCAGGAGAGGCCGCGACAGTGAGAGGCCCACGCACCGCGATGAAGAGTGGCCCCCGCTTGCCACAACTGGGGAAAGCCCTCGCACAGAAACGAAGACCCAACACAGCGAAAAATAAATAAATGAATAAATATTTTTAAAAATCCTTTATTCAATTTGCAGTTTTTCACTCTACTCTATTCTCATATGAATTACCACCTGAATTTTTTCTATCCGTTATAAAATGACAGCTATTAAAAACGTCATGTGTTCATGGACTATAGGCATGTGTATATCCATATGCACACAAATGTGTGTGTGTGTGTGTGTGTGTGTGTGTGTATTATTGGGAAGAACGGAAACAATAAAATGAAGTTTATTCACTCACATGCTCACTCAAGCAATATGTATTAAATACATTTTATGTGTCAAACACTGTACTAAGTACTCTGGAAGTAACTCTTTGAACATCAGCTTACATTCTAAGTGGGAGGAGGGATACTGTTAAACAAAGAACTACATAAAATATTTAACTATTATTATGATAAGTGCACAATAGACTGCTATGTTCTGTGAGAATATCTAACTGAAGAATCAAAACTATTTATTTGGAGTAGGAAATTGGAAATAGGTAAATTTAACTGTGAAATTGACATTTAAGTTGCCACTTGGAGTATGAGATGCAAGGTCAAGAGGATGAACAAGTGATATCCATCATAATAGATCTGTTCCTTGGATTATAAATTCAGCAATCTCTGAGGGATATGCCTCAGTGGAAAAGACTAGATAATGAATGAAAGCTGGGCATCACGTCTGTGAATAATTACCAATAGCCCTTACCACCGTTACAGATGAAATATCATTTTGCAGCTGAAGACTGAGGCCAAAAAATGTTTTTGAGAAGAAAACTAGTTTATTGCTTCTATTTCTCTGTTCCAGGTCCTATTTTCTGCATAAATCCTTTTCTCATTTTGACCCCCAAGAGGGTCCTGAAAAAGGATTATGAAATAGTGAAAGAAGCAGTATTTGAACAAAAGGCAAATAATAGACAGGAAAACAAAATATTACACGTTTGTTGCAGACATAAATCTCTGTTGACAAATTCTGGCTTGCAAAATACGAAAACTCTTCCTTCCTGATGCTATAGAAATAGGGTCTAATTTAGTGCCAAGACATGGACTAGGGACAGGGCATCTGTTCTCAAGCACAGAGTTGACAGTGAAATTTCATTGCCCCTGCCTGTATGGTCCTGTGAGATCTAGTGGTTCTCCATAGCTTCTGAGCTATTCCTGGGGGACAGACATCTGCTTGTAGTCCCATTTGCATAATCTACCAGAACATCATTTCTATCTTGGTGCCTTGCCTCCCAGGTGGTAGAGCTGGAAAGCATGGCACAGCTCCCTTGCTCTTTCCCAACCTACATATATTTCCATGTTGTTCTATTCCCCTAGCCTGTGGGAATTTACTTGTAGTCTGAGTGAAATCTTTCTTTTTACATGTTTCTTCAAACCACTTTGTTTAAGCCTACCACTAGACCTTTTGGAAACAAAAGCTAAAAACTAAAGTGTATTCATTGCTTTCTGCCCTGTAGCAAGGGAGGATAGAATTTGCTGCCTGATTTACTGGGGAAAATATAGAGGTAAAATGAAGAGGAAGAAATAAAACATAAAGATATCAAAATATTTCCCAAAGATTTCAAAATATGAATGTGTGTTCTAGAAGAAATGATTAAAAATGAAACAAAAATAGACAATCCGTTGATAAGTGAAATAAAATTGAGCCTTCAAGTGCAGTCTCCAAATCCAGTCTGCCAAGCCTTTTTATTTGATCTCTGGAATCACATGTAAGGTCTAATACATACTAGATCTAAATGTTTGTCAAAATTTTCCAAAAAATGTGAAGTGTATATGTTTTCATAATAGATTTTTTCAAAATACTCTTTTGTGGTATTTCTGAAATTACATATAGGGCCTAATTCCCTATTATGCTATACCTACAGATCTTCTCAAGAAAAGATAGCTTACCACTTAGAAATATAGGATACAAAAGTCCATGTATATGGAAACGTTTGTACAAGAGTTTACAAACTGGCAGGCCGCCAGTTAATCTGCATTGAGTCACGGGCTGCCTTCCCTAGACGGCAGATTCTGAATCAGAGGTTAGCATGTAGGCATTTTATTAGGAAGTGCTATTGGGATTACCAGCTGTGGAATGGGAGGGATTGGACTAGAGAATTTGCAGTCTTAACAATGGCCCCAGCCAACCCCACGGGAGCTCTGAAGCTAAAATGGCCTTCTATATTTGTCTCAAGTTCTGGGGAGGGGGGCTAGATATTTGTATCCACGTTATTGAATGTTGGCTGCTCCAATAAATATTTGTGCTTAGCTACAAGCCTCTTCAGCTGATGGAATCTGGAAAAGGATTCACAGCACTCCCAGCAGGTAGAGAAATAAGTGCTTCAGTCTTAAAAGGAGATTTGCAGCAAGAGGCATACCATAACATCCATTACACATAGTATTTAAGGAAGAAGATGAAAAACAATGGTGTGCATATAAGCAAATAAGTCAATGGAACAGAACTGAGAGCTCAGATATATCCCCAAGCAAAAGTGGAAAACTGTTATACAATAGAGGGGATATTATAAATCAGTGAAGAAAACAGAAACTATTTTATGCTTGGTACTGGAATAATTGCATTACAATTACAACAAAAAATAGATCCTTAATACTACCCATTCACAAAAATATATTCCAGATAATAAAGGATTTTAATGGAAATATACTTCAAAGCTATAAGAAAATATACTAGATGTTTTTATTTATAGGAGGAAATAATTTATTAGATAAAACCCAAGACCATATGCTATTAAGAAAAAACAAAATAAAGTTGACAACATTAAAATGTAAAAATGTGTGTGACAAAATATGCTGGAAACAAAGTAATTGACTAGGAGAATGCAATGGTTGAATATGTAACAGCAAAATATTTTTAATTTATATAAATTAACATGAAATTTTAAAATAATTTTACTAATTTATAAATTAATATGAAAGATGAGCAACTAAGTAATAAAATGGATAAGGATGGTAAATAGGTGATTCCACTAGGAAGAAATACAAAAAGGCCATAAAATATTTTTTAAAATCTTAATAGTAAAGATATGCAAATTAAAACAACAATGAGATATGTCAAATGTATCAGATTAGAAAAAAAGGCTGACAATATTGACAATATCAAGATTGGTGCAAAGGAGACAAGAATTTTCATGTATTAGGGCTGATGAACTGATGTATTGGTAAAACAACTTTGGAAAACAATTTTGCAATGTCTAATAGAGGTGAAAATGCACAAGCATAAAATCCTTCAAGGGTATTTTATACATGTATAATAAGGGACATGTAAAAGGATATGCATTATAGCATTATTTGTAATCTAAAACATTAGAAACAACCCAACTCAAACGTTTGTAGAGTGGCGAATATAAAATTGAATTGTGATACAGCAAGTCTAGAAAGTGATATTTAGTGAAAGAAGCAAATGACAGGTTGATATAGTATAATAACATTTTTGTAAATTAAAAACATAAACTTATCTAATGCACAAACACACATGTGGTAAAAATACAAAAGCATGTACTCTGAAGGTATATAACATATTAAGATATTATTTGACTTTCTCAAGGGAGTAGAAAAGAATCTGGAAAGACACAAACAGAACTACAGCTTGATTTGGAATTTTCTATGTCCAAAACATTTTAGCTAAAGAGAAAAACATGTTTATGTTTATAATCTCCTGCTAGGTGGCAGAATGCATGGGGACTACTCTCTACACATTTCTATATTTGAAAAACTCTTCAAAATAAAATAACTATTGTCAATTTGTCAGTTCTTCCTAACTTAATCTATAGATTCAATGCAATCTCAATAAAAATCCCACCAAGTTATTTTATGAACATTGACGAAGTGAAATTGGGAAGCTAGACTTCATTTGAGTTAAAAACTTCTGCTCTGCAGAAGACAATGTCAAGAGAATGAGAAGATAAGCCACAGACTGGGAGAAAATATTTGCAAAAGATATATCTGATAAAAGAAAGACTGTTACCCAAAATATACAAGGACCTTTAAAAACTCAAAAAATAAAACAAACAACCTAAGTGAGCCAAAGACTTTCAATTTGTCAGTTCTTCCTAACTTAATCTATAGATTCAATGCAATCTCAATAAAAATCCCACCAAGTTATTTTATGAACATTGACGAAGTGAAATTGGGAAGCTAGACTTCATTTGAGTTAAAAACTTCTGCTCTGCAGAAGACAATGTCAAGAGAATGAGAAGATAAGCCACAGACTGGGAGAAAATATTTGCAAAAGATATATCTGATAAAAGAAAGACTGTTACCCAAAATATACAAGGACCTTTAAAAATTCAAAAAATAAGAAAACAAACAACCTAAGTGAGCCAAAGACCTTAACAGACACCTCATCAAAGAAGATATACAGATGAAAAATAAGCATATGAAAATATGTTCCATATCATATGTCATCAGGAAAATCAAATTAAGACAACAATGTGTTACCACTGCATTGTATTAGAATGGCCCAGATCCAGAACGCTGACAACACCAAATGCTGGTGAGGATGTGTAGCAACAGAAACTCTCATTTATTGCTGGTGGGAATTCAAAATGGTACAGCCACTTTGGAAAACAGTTTGGTGGTTTCTTAGAAAACTAAACCTACTCTTACCATACGATCCCATTATTGTGCTCCTTGGTATTTACCCAAATTTGCTGAAAACTTACATCGTGCAAAAACCTGTGCGTGGGTATTTACAACAACTTTACTCATAATCGCCAAAACTTGGAAGCAACCAAGATGTCCTTCAGTATTGAATGCATAAATATATTGTGGTACATCCAAACAATAGAATATTAGTCAATGTTAAAAGGAAATGAGCTACCACGCCATGAAAAGATGAGGAGAAAACTTACATGAATTTTGCTGAGTGAAAGAAGCCAATCTGAAAAGCTATACACTATATGATTCCAACTATACGACATTCTGGAAAAGGTAAAACTATGTAGAGAGTAAAAAGATCAGTAATTTTCAGGGGCTCAGCTGGGGGAGGGCTGAATAGGTGGAGCACAGAGGATTTTTAGGGCAATGAAAATACTGTGTGTGATACTCTAGTAGTGGATACATGTCATTCTACATTTTCCAAACCCAGAGAATGTACGAAACCAAGAGGGAACCCCGATGTAAACTGTGGACTTTGGGTGACAGTGATGTGTCCATGTAGGTTCACCAATTGTAACAAATGGGCCCCTCTGGTGGGAGAAGTTGATAATGGAGAAGGCTGTGCACATGTATGAGTAGGGGATGTGTGGGAAATCTCTGCACATTCCTCTTAATTTTGCTGTGAACTTAAAATTTCTCTTAAAAAATAAAGTAAAAAAAGTGTAATATTTTTACCATATAAATAAAACACTGTCTCCTTCTTACCTTAAATATAAGAAGCTATCCAGCAACCCCACTCCTGGGTATATATCCAGACAAAAGTACAATTCGAAAAGATGCACGCACCCCTATGTTCAAAGCAGCACTATTCACAATAGCCAGGACATGGAAACAACCTAAATGTACATAGACAGATGAATGGATAAAGAAGATGTGGTGTGTGTGTGTATACACACACACACACACACACACACACACACAAAATGCAATACTACTCAGCCATAAAAAAGAATGAAATAATGACATTTGCAGCAACATGAATGGACCTAGAGATTATCATATGAAGTGAAGTAAGTCAGAAAGAGAAAGACAAATACCATATCACTTATATGTGGAATCTAAAATACGACACAAATGAACCAATCTACTAAACAGAAACAGACTCACTGTCATCGAAAACAGAATTGTCATTGCCAAGGGGGAGGGGAGATGGAGGAGGGATAGACTGGGAGTTTGGGATTAGCAGATGCAAACTATTATATATAGCATGGATAAACAATAAGGTCCTACTGTGTAGAACAGGGAACTATATTCAATATCCTATGATAAACCATAATGGACAAGATTATGAAAAAGAACATATGTATGTATAACTGAATCGTTTTGCTGTACAGCAGAAATTAACACAACATTGTAAATCAACTATACTGCAATAAAATTTAAAAGATAAGAAGATATGTGGCATTTTGCTAATGTAGTTTCAAAGTATAAATTGGCTGGAGCTTCACAGTAACTGCCTCTTTTCTATAAAATGTATTATCTCCAGTTTAGTGTCTGATTTCTGGTTTTGCTAGAATTGTCTGCTTCCAACTCTCCTCTCATAATTAATGCCTTCACCATTCTGTATTATTCCATTTTATCTTGGGTTTTAGCTCAGATACTACTCCAGATTAAGTAATCAATAGATAATGTGAATAAAGTTGATCCAAACGACTAAGTGAAAGTCATCAATAACTGTTTCATTGACTGATATTTATTTATATCCTATCTTCTTCCCTGAACGTTTTGAGGAGCATCACAGGAAAAGAAAAATGCAAAGTATAGAATAGGAATAGAAAAACAGGGACAGGAGTAAGAGAAGACGAACACAAACAAATATAATTCAGTTTTGACTTTGAGTTTCCAGGCAGCAAGGTCAAAAGGAGAAACATGCTCAGTTGTACAGTCTGTGAAAAGAAGAATATGTCAATTTCTTATCAAGGCAAATATTTTCCTGTCACTTAGTTTTACAAGATATTTCCCAGATGGGACTTATAAAAGATACTAATTGATGTAATGGGTATAATTTATTTTGATTTCTTTCCTGTAGGAAACTTAAAAAAAATCTCAGTTTGTAACTTAGAAATGCAACCCAGGAAGAGTAATTCTGGTAGGAGCTAAACTAGGGTGGTTCAACTATTTAGGCCTTTGATGGCCTGAGTGCTTTAACTGACCATCAGGTCTTTTTCTATTAGCCATTGGAGAGTGGCTGGATTAACCATATCAGATGGCCATGGAATTCAGGCAGAATATCTTTATCTTAAAATATTAAGAAAGATATTAAGAAACATACTGAGAAAGTATTTCTCAAACTTTTCACAAGCCTCTCACCAGGCTTCTGCACTTAATTTGTGCAGATTGTGCCTGGCCCAGCAGCTGAGTGTGCCAGTGGCAACAGAAACAGAGCCAGCACTCCTCTCCCTATGCCCTCAGCTCAGAGTAAAGGGTATCTTGTTGTAATTAATCTACCTACAGGGGGTTCCTTGCCTGTGAGAGACCGCTTAGAAAGCAATTTAACTATCACTTATCTTCCTTGGCCACCTACCTTATAAAGTATGACAAAACTAGACAAGAATATCCCTTGCTATTGGAATTAGTTCATTCCTAGATTTCTACAGTAAGTATCAAAGGATTTTTATAGGATTCATCTGAACATTTATCTGTATAAATTCATTTCCTAATTCAGGAAGCAAGGAATCTCTTACAACATTCTCAGCTTCTTCTGTAGCTAGAAGTGGCCCTTTGATCCGGTCCTTTATTTCTTCTGTTGAATGGAAGGATGATGACAAACCCAGGTAGCCATATTGCAACCATGAAGGAAGACTACATGAAATTCTGCTGTGTCAGCACTGCCATTACTTAGCTGCCAAAGCCAGGGGCTGCCTACCTCCATCCTTTTCCTACTGTAAGAAAAAAAATAAGCCATTTTCTTTGTACCACTGCAAGTCAGGTTTTCTGTTTTTACATCTATTGCATTCCTTACTGATACAGTGCCATAATAACAAAGCACACAGCCACAACAACGATAAATTCACATAAAGTCCACAGAGCTACATAGCTCTTTTAATTCTGACATATCAGATACTGTACTCCTAGCATGTTCTCTCCAAAACCTGTTAAAAGTACTTTTAAATAATCCATTTGTTCCTTTGATGGTCAGAGTTTGTTAGAGAGCTTTCACCAGTTGGGTTTTTTGTTTTTCTGGGGCAATATCATCAGTCACTGATGAGTCATCAGCTCAAAATTTTGCATCAAACACCTCTTAGCTTCTTCTCTGAATAGTCCCCCACCCCATCACTTATTTTTTTCCTCTCTGAGATTAGATCATTCATATATAAATGACGATCCTCCTACATTTTATTTTAAAAAGAAACATTAACTTCACTTTCAGATTTTTCATCATTAGTGTATAGGAATGCAAGAGATTTCTGTGCATTAAGTTTGTATCCTGCTACTTTACCAAATTCATTGATTAACTCCAGCAGTTTTCTGGTAGCATGTTTAGGATTCTCTATGTATAGTATCATGTCATCTGCAAACAGTGACAGCTTTACTTCTTTTTTTCTGATTTGGATTCCTATACACTAACGACGAAAAATCTCAAACTGAAATTAAGAAACACTCCCATTTACCATTGCAACACAAAGAATAAAATATCTAGGAATAAACCTACCTAAGGAGACAAAAGGCCTGTATGCAGAAAATTATAAGACACTGATGAAAGAAATTAAAGATGATACAAAGAGATGGATAGGTATACCATGTTCTTGGATTGGAAGAATCAATATTGTGAAAATGACTATACTACCCAAAGCAATCTACAGATTCAGTGCAATCACTATCAAACTACCACTGGCATTTTTCATAGAACTAGAACAAAAATTCTCACAATTTGTATGGAAACACAAAAGACATAGCCAAAGCAATCTTGAGGACGAAAAATGGAGCTGGAGGAATCAGGCTCCCTGACTTCAGACTATGCTACAAAGCTACAGTAATCAAGACAGTATGGTACTGGCACAAAAACAGAAATACAGATCAATGGAACAAGATAGAAAGCCCAGAGATAAACCCACACACACATGGTCACCTTATCTTTGATAAAGGAGGCAAGAATATACAGTGGAGAAAGGACAGCCTCTTCAATAAGTGGTTCTAGGAAAACTGGACAGTTCCATGTAAAAGAATGAAATTAGAACACTCCCTAACACCATACACAAAGATAAACTCAAAACGGATTAAAGACCTAAATGTAAGGCCAGACACTATTAAACTCTTAGAGGAAAACTTAGGCAGGACACTCCATGACACTCCATGAACACTCCATGAACTCCATGAACACTCCATGACATAAATCACAGCAAGATCCAAATGGGACCTAATGAAACTTCAAAGTTTTGCACAGGAAAGGAAACCATAAACAAGACAAAAAGACAACCCTCAGAATGGGAGAAAATATTTGCAAATGAAGCAACTGACAAAGGATTAATCTCCAAAATTTACAAGCAGCTCATGCAGCTCAATAACCGAAAAACAAACAACCCAATCCAAAAATGGGCAGAAGACCTAAATAGACATTTCTCCAAAGAAGATATACAGACTGCCAACAAACACATGAAAGAATGCTCAACATCATTAATCATTAGAGAAATGCAAATCAAAACTACAATGAGATATCATCTCACACCAGTCAGAATGGCCATCATCAAAAAATCTAGAAACAATAAATGCTGGAGAGGGTGTGGAGAAAAGGGAACCCTCTTGCACTGTTGGTGGGAATGTAAATTGATACAGCCACTATGGAGAACAGTATGGAGGTTCCTTAAAAAACTACAAATAGAACTACCATATGACCCAGCAATCCCACTACTGGGCATATACCCTGAGAAAACCATAATTCAAAAAGAGTCATGTACCACAATGTTCATTGCAGCTCTATTTACAATAGCCAGGACATGGAAGCAACCTAAGTGTCCATCGACAGATGAATGGATAAAGAAGATGTAGCACTTATCTACAATGGAATATTACTCAGCTAAAAAAGAAACGAAATTGAGTTATTTGTAGTGAGGTGGATGGACCTAGAGTCTGTCATACAGAGTGAAGTAAGTCAGAAAGAGAAAAACAAATAACATATGCTAACACATATATATGGAATGTAAGAAAAAAAAATCGTCATGAAGAACCTAGGGGCAAGATGGGAATAAAGACACAGACCTACTAGAGAATGGACTTGAGGATATGGGGAGGGGGAAGTGTAAGCTGTGACAAAGTGAGAGAGTGGCATGGACATATATACACTACCAAATGTGAATTAGATAGCTAGTGGGAAGCAGCCACATAGCATAGGGAGATCAGCTCGGTGCTTTGTGACCACCTAGAGGGGTGGGATAGGGAGGGTGGGAGGGAGGGAGATGCAAGTGGAAGAGATATGGGGATATATGTATATGTATAACTGATTCACTTTGTTATAAAGCAGAAACTAACACACCATTGTAAAGCAATTATACTCCAATAAAGATGTTTAAAAAAAAGTAGAAACATTAAGTCATTTAATATGGCAACATGAAGGAGACACAATTGTTCCCATGAAGGCCTCTGAACTTTCCATGGCACTTTCAAATGTTCATTTTTTTCTCTTGCTTTGAGAGTATCCCTTTAGGAGGCAGTAGGTTTGGAATTTACACCTTATCCAAGTCCAACAGAATGCATGCTAATAGACTTCCATTCTGCTTGTTCTTCTATAACGTTTCCCCAGGTCTCATCACTGGGCTTGAACCCAAAGTTCTGTCCTGTCTTTCCTATACTCCAAGCATCCGATAATAGGCAAACATTCTGGGCCTTGGGTAGCACTGCCAGAAGATGATGCTCAGTAGTCCCCTAGTGGCCTGAAAGAGTTCATGCAGTATACTAAAGCGCTTATTCTACTCCAAGGAGATGTGAGAGATTCATGAAGCAGCAATATCATTAAGTAGCTGCCAATTAGCACATTCCTTTCCAGAAGGTGCACGAAGTACACTCGAGATTCTACATTGTCTAGGTTTGCTATCTAGTGTGTCGTGCAGTCCATCAAAGTGTCATACTGTATCATGACAATCTGAAATTTTACTGTCAAGTTTGGCATATAGTCTCCTGAGTTGAAAGGCTCCTTTTAGGAGCTAGTGACAGTAACCCACTTACCTGAAGCAAAAAAGTGGACTTTATAAGAAAGCTACAGTGCTTTCAGGAGGAACTCAAGGGCAGAAATGGCAACTAGATAATGAAGGAATGAAATCAAGGAGGCCATCAGAAATCTAGGTAGCTGATCTCTCAGATTTGGGGGTTGTAGTGACTTGTCTCTGTTTCTTTCTGTAGAAAAACATTTCTGTTTTTTTTTTTTCCCCCTCTCTACACAGATATTTCTCTGATGTTGCATGAACTTGGCCAAGCATACTACCGCCAACACTGGCAGACTTAGTACATTACACAGACCAAACGTTAATTTTCTACCCCATTTCTAAATGATAGAGAAAGAAGACTTGATCTGACCGAAATGATGATGATGGTGATGATTATGGTGATGACGGTGGTAGTGGTGTTGATGGACATTTTTATTTCGTGTTTACTGTGGGCAATTCCCCATGATAAACACCTTCATGCATTTTTCACTTAATTCTCATGGAGACCCTGTAATCCCATTTTATGGGTGATGAAGATGATGCTTAGAGATGATAAATAATTTGCCTAAAGTAACTTGCCTGCTAATGAACCCCAGTTACCTGATTCCAAAGTGGTCTAAACAATGGAGGGTTGAGGTAGGAGGGTTGACTAGGACAAGCATGACGAGTAAGGCTCCACCCCATGAGACAGCAGGGCAATTCTCAGAGAAAAAGTGCTCTTATGAATTGTTTACAAAACCCCATTATGGTCTAGTATAGATGTCTGTGCCTTTTCTCAAATCCTCTAGTGAGGAGCATGGACATCTCCCTCTATTGGACTCAGTTTTCTCTTCTAGTCTTTTTATCCATTACATTCTTCTTTGTTTCCTGTATTCCAGTTTCTCAGAGTTATTTGTTGTTCATAAACACTGTGAATTGCCATGCCTCTGAGCTTACCATGCAGCCTGGAAAGGCCTTTTCTAATCTACTAAAAGTTTATTCTATTGCTGAAACTCAGTCCAAATGTCATCTTTTTCATGAAATAATCACTGATCCCTCCCTCCCTACAGAGATGCCTCCTCACTCTGTTTCCATAAGCACAGTGTTAATAAATTATATCTTTTGCACTTAGCATTTTATCTGCTCTATCACACTGATTATGAATATCTACAACATGAACTTCCTGAGGGTAAGCATTATTTAAAAAAAATAACTATATCCTCAACATATGACAATAAATAAAGTCTAAATTGAACTGATACTGGCTGAACAGGTATAAATCATGAATTCGTATGCCTGTGTTCTTTTAGATATGATATTTTGGTCCCTCTATATTTGTGTCTTGAGGTTTGAAATCCATATTGCCTGCCTATACTTTTGGGAGCACCAAAATGCCCTATAATATGTTCAACATTCTATTGCTAACTAAGCCAGAACCATTTAAAGCGGCTGTACAGAAAACTGTCCCTTTATTGTCCTTTGTTTCCCAGAGCAATTTTATCCTTTTTGCACTGAATTCCCAAGAGAGATTGCATGGGGATTTTCTACAATGTCCACTGAGAGGTCACTTATACCTTAACAACAATGTAAAAAATATTGTTGGTCCAGGGAGTTTAGAGCCTTAACTTTAGACAACAATGTCAGTATAGAAGGCCAAAAGGCACATGAAGAGATGGTCAACATCGCTAATTATTAGAGGAAATGCAAATCAAAACTACAATGAGGTATTAACTCATACCAGTCAGAATAGCCATAATTAAAAAGTCTACGAACCATAAATGCTGGAGAGGGTGTGGAGAAAAGGGAGCCCTCCTACACTGTTGGTGAGAATGTAAATTAGTATAGCCACTATGGAAAACAGTATGGAGGTTCCTTAAAAAACTAAAAATAGAATTACTGTATGATCCAGCAATCCCACTCCTTGGCATATAACCAGAGAAAACTCTAATTCAAAAAGATACATGCTCCCCAATGTTCATAGCAGCACAATTTACAATAGCCAAGACATGGAAACAACCTAAATGCCCATCAACAGATGAATGCATAAAGAAGATGTGGTAAATATATATACAATGGAATATTACTCATAGAAAAGAATGAAATAATGCCATTTGCATCAACATGGATGGACCTAGAGATTATCATACTAAGTGAAGTAAGTCAGACAGAGAAAGACAAATACCATACGATATCACTTAACTGTGGAATCTAAAAAAGTGGTACAAATCGACATTCACAAAACAGAAACAGACTCACAGACATAAAAAAACAAACTTATGGTTAGCAAAGGGGAATACCAAATGTAAAACCGATAGCTAGTGGGAAGCAGCCACATAGCACAGGGAGATCAGCTCGGTGCTTTGTGACCATCACTTACTAGCTGTGTGAGATTAGGCAAGTTATAGACTTAATGACCTACAAAACAGACTCAATTATAGGCAACTCATAGATTTTTGTGTTAGCAGTGAATAAGTTGGAGTATGCGGAATTCTTAACATAATTCTTGGTAAATGCTAAATATTTGATATCTATTATTAATACTGTGTTAATTTCCACTGACCCAGTCTTAAATTGCATTTATTGACTGACTTGCTTTCCATAACAGTTTCTAAGACAAACAGGGAAAATGTTTCAAGTCCTCCAGTATTAGATGGGAAGTAATCATACAAATACCGGAATCCTTTGGTTCAAGCTCCTCATATATTTAAGAACACTAATGCTCAAATAATAAAGTTACTTGGTTGAAGTTATTATTTGACAAAACAACAGCTACTCGTTGTTTGAGGCTCAGTTCTAACATTGTGCTTTAAAGCCAAGTGGAGATTTGCTGTGAGAAGACACAACCTTGTGCTGTACAAGAGGCAATTCCATACCTATCCTGAAGATTTTGGTTGTTTGTTCTATACTTAACGTATAAATGCATAAATGTGTGTATTTGTTCTTTTGTATCATAGAAAGTACTATTTATTGTCTGGTGCCAAGTTTGTTTTTTCTATGCAATGACCTCCTCCAGTCATCTTTGAGTCTTTACTTTCACACACACAAACCTGTGTTGTAGGTGTTGGTACAAGGAGTTCAAAGTTTAGGACAAAGAAGGGAGACATTGTTTTCACTTCGTCCTTCTGCTAAGTCCAGTGTGTTGTTGGGGAGGATGGTAGCTCTAGGCTTTCCAGTGGAGATAAACAGCAAAGCAAGCAAGTGGCTGTCTAAGATAATTTAAAAACATATTTAGGAAAAACAGCTGTGAAGTAGACAGGTATGAGATAAATGTTCTCTAATTTACCAGAAGAAGGTAATTCTCTACATAGGGGGAGCTCCCGAATGCTTGCTTTGCATAGACAGTACGCTACATAAATGACCATACATTTCTCAGAGTCATAGCCATTGTCATGTTTTTGAACTCTCTCTTTTATGGCTAGTTCCATAGGAAAATAATAACTGCAGTCAAATCAACAATGTTGCTACTAGAGCTTGTCTGTCAATTCTGACAGGGATGTGTGAACAAGTGACTTCATTACGTACAGACACTAACGTATAAATTGAATGCACAGAATTAGAGAGCTTGAGTACCTTAGGTCCAGCACATTCATCTACAGGTAAAGTCCGCAGAGGTGAAATGACTTAGATTACATGCCCTTATTATCCTTCCAGACCTAGGACTTCTTTTTTTTTTCTTCCTACTGAGAGTAGTAAAGGTATTTCTTCTCCTTCATTAAACTACTAATTAAAACCCATCTGAAAATAGACTCAAGTATGTTAATCTTCTCTTTAGAGACAAATGTAACAACTATCATTTGTTCCTTTTTTGGATAAATAATTTTCAGGAGAAAAACATGCCTATTCTATAGGAATATGTATATAAATGCACATATTGCATTTTTTTTCCCCCATGATCATTTTTTTTACCGTATGAAAAAATATTCAGTCTTAGAAACCTAAGTTTAAGGATGAAACAAATAAGAGATGGATAGTAAACATAACGATTGAAAAAAATGATACAAAGTAGCAGGGATTATTTAGCCATATTTTGGAGTCCTATGATGAATAAAAATAATAAGTTGTAGTAAAAACGAATAGAGAATTATTTAATAGCATCATATATTTAGAGTTTTAGTGCAATCAATGGGAATTGAAAATATGTTGCAGTGATTAGTTGTAGGAACTTTAAAGTAGAGGGAAAAGAATGAGAGATGAAAATCAGGTTCTATAATGAACAAAAAAAGATTTTAGGAGTCTTAGCTTAAATTAGAGAGGACATGATAGGTATCTTTGTTTATGTGGCTGTCATGTAGTTTTTCCCTGAAAAATTATTTTGTGTAGCTTCAAAGGTGAGAACTGGGACCTGGGTGCAGGCTTCAACTCAGCACAAGTAAAACAATGTGAAAAATCACACGCTGAATACCACTTGCCAGGAATGCTGGAGGGAATTCAGGTTTTCGATGAGTAACCAGAAAATTCCATGTAACTAAGATTAGGTAATCTTAAAAAATATATTTTATAAGAAATCTTGCACTTGTTCTGTTTTCACTGTTGTTATTTTGTTTTGTTTATAGCTAATTTCTTGATGTTTCTCAAATGACTTAGGTCTTCAGAAATAACTCTTAAGACTGTGCTGTATGGCATCAAGTTACCATCACTTTTGTAGAATCTAAAAATACAGACTGTGAACTAGGTAGATAGTGGGCTGGAAGGTGCTGAAGAAGACATTTGCTTCTTGCTCTTATGCTCCTGAATTAAATATATATATTCACAATACTTTATTAATTTTATTTTTTTAAAGATTACAATTTTAAGGTCTAAAGAGACTTCTTTTTACTCCAACTTTCCCTTACCAGACTGGGCGGAGAATGCTATTTCTTGGGTTCAAACATTTTGCTTCTGACCTGTGGCAAGCCTAATAAAATAGTGCCAGCAACATCATCATTAACCATTATCTATGGATGCTTTATTCTTATAGCATTTCTACATGGGAACCTTAATAAGCTATTTCCAGACTGTCTCTTATAGGCAGCATTCATGAAACTGGCCAGGTTTCTAAAGATAGTGGTAGAACTTTGTATCTTAGCTTGCGATGCCACACCTTTGACAAGAAGGATCAGTGAAGTACTCAACACTTTAAAAAAAATGCTAATCCAACAGCAAGATGGTCAAGAGCTGTGGGAATGTAATTCTGGTGTCTTATAAATGCTTTTTCCAAAGAAGAATGAGGACCAATTTTTAAATAGAGAGGAAAGGGGCGTCTGATGCAATAAACCTGGTGAAATCAGAAAGAGAATCTGAAAGGATCCCGATATTGTTAGACATTTTAAGCAGTGAAAGCCATGTAGAAATCCTTCTGTGAACCACGGAAATAATAAATGCTGAGCCCGTTGGAACATAATCTCAATCAGCAAGATGCCACTGCCTTCCAGATTTCCTCACAGGGCCCTGCGAAGTCCATGCCAAAACTAGCAGTGGATTTCTCCCATCTAATCTCCCCTTATGCCTTATTCGATTATTGTCACTGCTCTCTGACCATGCACTGTCCCTTCAGACTCTCATTTCCCAACTAAGTCAGTCAGAGGAGGCTAAGTGTCCATTAGGACGTACTCTAAGACTGCAAACCACCTTGTTCCATGTGAAAAGACGGAACAGAGAGCGAAGAGAGCAAGGGGAACCCTGCAAGTTTAGCTGGCAACCTTCTCACCTACTGGATTACTGGCCAGACACAAACAAGAAGGGCTATGAGTGGTCCGGGAGATTGCTCTAGTTAATTGGCAAAGGGGAGCTGGTTGGGAGGAGGAGAACCCAGGAGGAGGGAGAACTGGGCATTTCAGTGCACTGCAGGATGGCATCGCCTCTGCCCTGGCTCTACATTATTCTATGGTGAGTAAGACTTTTTTCCGATTTTTCCGTTTTGCTCGGAGAAAAGGGCAAGCACACACCCACTGGGTGACTTCTATACCAAATCATGGAAGCAGCCTGGGTGGTGTGGCATGTATGTGTGGTGGGGTAGACGAGGCTGGAATGAACAGCCTATTTCCTCTGAGGCCAGGAGTGAGGGTCATTGACTGTCTACTCACAGGGTAGAAAATGCCCTAGGGAAACTGGAAGATGAAGGAAACTTCTACTCCAGAAACATCAGTCGGATCCTGGACAACTTGCTTGAAGGCTATGACAATCGGCTGCGACCGGGATTTGGAGGTGAGAGGCATCCTTACTAGACCAAACGTCCGTACTTTTCTTCCCCCTTAGTGCCATTCCAAGGCACAGAGGCCTCAGGATAGCAGAGTGGCAGGTTGCAGGGCTTGGGGAGGGACCATGTGTATGTTCCCATCCAGTCTCTGTCCCTTCCTCAATTCGCAACCTTATATGCCAGTCATTTGAACTCTCTAAGCCTCAGCTTTCTCAAATGCAGTGTGGGTGTATGAACAGTGCTTGCCTCATAGGGCGTTTGAGTGTAAAATGAGATTTGCCATATAAAACACTTTCTTTAGCATTTGTCCCATTAATGCCATCACTAAACATTACTGTTGTAATTTTCTTTAGAATACTAACCTAGTTCTCGTCCATTCCTTAAATTTCACAATTTTGCCAGAATAAATTCAAAATAATGCAACTAGTGGGAGTCTGTAAAGTTGAAAATTCGAAGGATTCCTGCTGCTGGAATTAATTTAGGATGGGTTGCAGATTCTGGCCATGAGAAGGGGCTTTGTGATAGAGTTGCTCAGTTCAGTCCCCTTGACATCATTGATGATAATTGCCCCCATCCCTCTGGGCTCATTTCAGGTGCTGTCACTGAAGTCAAAACAGACATTTATGTAACAAGTTTTGGGCCCGTGTCAGATGTGGAGATGGTGAGTGAGCTCTGAGTGAGGAGAGTAATTTTGCTTAGTTGGGGGAGAGGGCTGAATCCCAGAATGAATGATAAGGGGCATTGTTACCAAACTTGGCTCCAGATCCAAAAACAATATGTGTGCTCCTGCTGGGAAGGAATGGCCATTAGAGCAGATTCCTGGCTTCATCTCTTTCACATTTCACTAAAAGCTCTGCTTGAATACTAATCTGAGGGGCCTTTTATGGTGATATCCTCTCTTCTGTTCACATATCATGCATCTATTCTTCCCTACAAAGAGAAGATTTTCCCCCATCTTTATGAAGTCCTAGTAAATTTTTGGAGGAGAAAAAAGAAACACCAGCAAAGATGGTATGCTACATAAGTGTATATTGAGAATGTCTATCAAATTTAAAACATAGCTGTTTTGGCAGTGTATCTTTCTCGGTATGTGTTATTAAAACAGTAAAGGGAGTCCTTTGGAAAGAGTAATGCATTCCACCTTTTATGTTTGCAAATGGACCAATAGGTGTTCTGGGGACTCTGTTCCAGGTACAGATGGCTATAGGATTCATAAGAGGGTATTTATAGTAAGCAGCAATGAAAACCTGAACCAGCCTTCTAGAACAAAGTATATTATGGTATTCCTTCATATTTCTCAGGTAGTATGTCCCCCTAAAAGTAAAATATAAATACTAAAACTGAAGAAAAACATAACTCTTTAAAGTGGTGCATTAAATGTACTAGGGGAATGTAATTCTAGATAAACAGTTATTAGATACTTTCATCTTCTGCTTTTTGAGTTGACAAGATAAAGAGAAAGGAAAGGAGGAGGAATAAAAAAAGGGAAAAAGGAAGGAACCTAAGAGAAAGAGAAAGGGGGGCAGGAGAAGAGAAGTAAGAAAAAACAACACAGAAGAGGGGGAGAGAGTGAGGAGTACTTTATTTAAGAGATAAATGTCTTATGACTTGAGAGAAATTAGAGTCAGCATTCTCCAGAATTCTCAATTATTTAACTATCATATTTTTTCATTTGAGTACTGACTCACCCCAAGAATAAACAACCACAACCATATTCTACGGTACCATTGAAATCTGGGGACACTTAGAATTTATTTTATGCATGTGTCTCTTTTTTAAGACACACATCTTATATTTGTACAAGAGAGGCTTGTTATAGCCTGGATCATCATTATATGGATATGTTGTGTGTCAAATTATAGTTTTAAAATATAATCACCACTTGCAGTAATAGGTCTCATAAAGGAACATATAAAGTAGGCAAAGCAATTCTTGGCCATATTTTGACCTAATTATAAGTTGTTATTTATCACTGACTTTTGCAAAGGCCCTTATCATAATTCTTAAGATTTTTAATGTTATTTCAAAAGAGCCACAAATTAAAACTCATAATTTTGATTATGCATGCTTAAGTGATGCTCTGTTTGGGTAATCATAGTAACATTTGCTTTTATGTTCTCTGAGAACAGTATAAAACAATCATGATGTGCAGACAAGAGTATGCTTATCAAGTAAAGTTTCTCTATCCTTGGAACTTTACTAAGTGGTACCATGTTGCTCGGAGATACCTTTGAAGGTGAACAAGCTGCTAAGGGACTGGTTAGACTCACTGATGGTAGGAAGGTCAGCATAAAACCTAGACTAAATCTTTTTCTATTTTTCTTCTAAATTAAGGAGGGGGAACTCAATAGGTCAATAGATGAAGAGATGGATGACTGATAGAAAAAGAGGAAGAATGTTAAGGAGGGTGAAGGTGGAAGAGAGAGGTCTGCACAATACAACACAACCTTTTATAATAATATTACAATCTTAGAGTGTGAAAACATAATAAGTCACTGAAATTATCACTTTCCTGATAGGTTATTGTCATCAAAAGTTGCTTCATTTCTTAAGTTTTAAGATTGGGTATGTAAGCTAGTGAATAAACTATTCTTAATAAGCCATCTGCCCAGCATGCATGAATCTCTTATTTTGTCTTAGGAGTATACAATGGACGTTTTCTTCCGCCAGACTTGGACTGATGAGAGGTTGAAGTTTGGGGGGCCAGCTGAGATTCTGAGTTTGAATAACCTGATGGTCAGTAAAATCTGGACACCTGACACTTTTTTCAGGAATGGCAAAAAATCAATTGCTCACAATATGACAACTCCTAACAAACTCTTCAGAATAATGCAGAATGGAACAATTCTATACACCATGAGGTGAGGTTTCCCCAATTCTACTTCCTCTGCCCAAATTATCTGTCCATCATACTAACTCAGAACCACTTATTTCAATGTTCCTTAGGCTTACCATCAACGCTGACTGTCCTATGAGGCTGGTTAACTTTCCTATGGATGGGCATGCTTGTCCACTCAAGTTTGGGAGTTGTAAGTTACAAAAAGCTTCTGAGAGTCAAATAATGCATTCAAAATACATAATTATTTGGTTTTAGTCAGACACTGGAAAGCAAAAGAGAAATATTACTCTGACGTTCTCAGTACGATTCCAGGAATTAACTTACTTAATCATGTCTCTCTCAATCATACAGTCAGAGGTTTTGGTCACCAGGATTAAAGAAAATCATTTTAAAAATTTGTTTGTACTTCCTTTTTATAACGAACAAGATTTGCTTTGAAAGAAAACAAACACACGATTAGCCAGATTTACTTCTCTGTTTAATTTGTTTAAAAAATTCAGATGCTTACCCCAAAAGTGAAATCATATATACATGGAAAAAAGGACCACTTTACTCAGTGGAAGTCCCAGAAGAATCTTCAAGCCTCCTTCAGTATGATCTGATTGGACAAACAGTATCTAGTGAGACAATTAAATCTAACACAGGTAAGCATTTGACCAACGCATGGATGTAATCCTGCATGGTAACTCCAGTGCACATTTTCAAAATACCTATTTCTTTTTCTTCTGCATTATCCATCCTCAGCTAAACTTGTTGTTTTAAAGTGATAAGTAGCTTTATTTAAAATTGATTTTGCAACCATGTGCATATAAAGATTTGTGTAGCCTTGGAGTGAGTAGTTTTGTATATATATGACACAAAGAACCCCACAGAAAACAATGAGCTGATGTATCTATCATCTGCTGATTGAGTAGCTTTGTCATACATTGAAAAAATGCCTTTGCTTGTCTTCTTCCCACCCATATTAATTTAAAGATCTGCAAGATTTATTTCCAGTTGCATTCTTTCTGCACACTGTCAACAGCAATAACCCTGATATACCTGTCTTCCAACAGGTGAATACGTAATAATGACAGTTTATTTCCACTTGCAAAGGAAGATGGGCTATTTTATGATACAGATCTATACTCCTTGCATTATGACGGTCATTCTTTCCCAGGTGTCTTTCTGGATAAATAAGGAGTCTGTTCCGGCCAGAACTGTCTTTGGTATGCTTCACTCTTTGGGCTCTACTTTCTGTCATCCTCCAGCTCACATTGCTTGTGTATCTTAGGGGAATGTTCACACCAGTGCACTTTTTCAACCCACAAAGGAAATAAACTCCTATCTCATTCAGACGCATGTATCATATAAAATGACCCTCATCTTATCTCACATTGTGTGGCGAATCAACAAAAGATTAGTCTCAGCAAGAATTCTGGCTGGTCTCCTGTGACTTTGACGTGCCCTATTTAGGAGAGTTGTTTTTTTGTTGTTTTTTTTTTTGTTTTTAAACTCAATTTGCTTTTTCATAACTAAAAAAAGAAAGCAGAAAATTAAAAACTGACATGTAAAGCAATGAAAACAAAGGCCAAGATATTGAACCCACAAATACATAAATTATATCTCACTTTTATTAGGTTGGATCTTAAAAAAAATTACCATTTTTTAGGTCTAAAAATAGATAAATATCACCAGTTTCCCCATTGTTCAACCTAAATATTTAGTTACACTTATGATGTATAGAATCACTACTAGTGTGATGGAACAAAATGAAATAAGAAAAAGAGCTATAACAGAAAAATATCATCTGTAACAAAATCCAATATTTTTCTCAGTTTTTGTGATTATAAATTTAGTAGTTCATAGGGAAGACCTGAGTTTAATTGAAATCTCAGACAAATTTTGACTTTTTAATTTACCATACTAAAATAGATCTCTTTTTGCAAGTTATAAAAGAATATTTATATACTGATGTTTACCATCTTTGAATTATATAAATCCTCCAAGACAGAAGACTGCTGGCAGATGAGTAATGAAATTATTTTCTCATGATTAGATATTTTATCTTAAAACCAAGCTAGAAATAAAAAAAATTGAGAAATCGAATTTATATTTATTATTCACATCAAATAGACTTATTAAATATGATGAAAGATATCAGCATTAAATTTGATCAGAAGTTCAAAGCTTTATTAGTTATGTAATAATTTGCTATTATATTATAATATATTATTATTAATACACATCATCACACTAGGCTTTGAAGGAACCAAAATGTGAATGCCTATGATAATTGTGAACAATTAAAAATAATAAAATAACAAAAAATACATTTGTAACAAAAATCCTCTCCACCATCATGTTCCCATTTGATCTTGTTATTGGATTGCAAATGCTAATAGTGCATTTCTCATTCTGTTTCATTCTAGGGATCACCACTGTCTTAACCATGACCACTCTAAGCATCAGTGCCAGGCACTCCTTGCCAAAAGTGTCTTATGCGACCGCCATGGATTGGTTTATAGCTGTTTGCTTTGCTTTTGTCTTCTCTGCTCTTATTGAGTTCGCAGCTGTCAACTACTTTACCAATCTTCAGACACAGAAGGCCAAAAGGAAGGCACAGATTGCAGCCTCACCCCCGGTGACAATAGCAAAAGCGACTGAACCCTTGGAAGCTGAGATTGTTTTGGTAATTGTTTACTTTTCTAATGTTAGCTACCATATAGGAAAAGGCAGCCGGAATAGTTACCACAAACAATTAAATAGTCCAAAAGTAATATTAGTGGGGCATGAGTTACATAAATTTGGTTCCAAGGCCAACTTCTTCTCCAGCTTCACAGAAAAAAGCCAAGCAACAATCCTTCATTTATCTTTGCTCTAAACTTTTGGTATTCCTCTTTCATCACCCTCACTAATACTGGCAGATTGCAAGCTCTCAG
Organism: Neophocaena asiaeorientalis asiaeorientalis; assembly: GCF_003031525.2. NCBI lineage: Eukaryota > Metazoa > Chordata > Mammalia > Artiodactyla > Phocoenidae > Neophocaena > Neophocaena asiaeorientalis. The sequence goes on along the minus strand of NW_020173979.1, from coordinate 12,658,715 downwards.
AGGAGACAGAAAATTCTTAGCCTTTAGATGTTTCCTTTGAACAGGTTCCGTTATACCGACTAGGGAGAATAAAGTTAAAAAAAAAAAAAGTTCCTAATGAGGTTTCAGAGTCTGAAGGAAACAAACAGGGACTCCTATGGACCATTTCTGTTAGAAATCCACTCGCTGCTTTATTTCAGGAGGGCACAATGTGTATATTAGGTTCTATGAATGCTGAGTCATAAGCCAAGTTTTTGACTCATGTGAAAACGTTCTCATGTTCACATTCATGTTATATGTATATAATATACATATTATTATGTATATTAATGTGGGTTTTTTTGAGACACAATCAGTGAGAAATACCTATAAAATTAAGTTTAGATTTGCTGTGGCTAACCTCTGGTCCCCAAAGTGTTTTTGAATAAAAAATAAATGATAGCATTAATAATTCAAGGGTCTTAAATGTGCCCCAAAATTTCAATTTCACATATGAATAAATTCTCACTATTAAATCGCATGTACTTTTTAAAAACTGGATTATAGAACTGATTGACAAGTGTACATTTTTATTTCAAAACAAACTCTAAACAAGTAGCTCTTGAAAAGAGGAAAATTTTGCTCTACAAAATCAAGTAATGCAGACACTTTGAACTGAAAATTTCTTTATAACTGATCAATTCTCATTTCTATTTCCAAATCGCAAAACCACATACAGCCCAGTTAATTCTTGGTTAAATCTTACGATAAAAATTATAAAGCTATGTGTGTTTTACTTTCCAAATACTCAGATGTTTATTGGCTTTAAAAGATAATTTTGTATTGAAACTTTTCTCTTTGATAAACTTAGAAACTTGTTAGAGAATTTACAATTTCTTTAAAGGATAAGACCAGTTCCATGATAAGTAAGTGGCAATATGTAATTTAAAGACTTTTTTTTTCTTGAATTAGACCTTGTTTTAAAAAAAAAAAAAAAAAGGTTGCCATCCAGTAATCTGGTCTAATTACACTTACGAATAAAAAACAGAGCCTCAGAGAAGGAAAACATTAGGCACTAGTTGGTAGAAAAACTAGGAACTGATTCCAGAACTCCTAATATCCACAGATTTACAGAGGCTGAGGCCCAACACTTTTTCAAAGACTGAAATATAATAGAGTGCGTACCACTGGATAAAACATTTTCTGTATGTAGGTAAGGTTATTCCCAAAATTCTTCCCTTAATTTAATGATGTTTTCTTTATATACGTGTGTGTGCTTTGAAAGTTCACAAAAATATAAATTTTGTAACAAATATGTTAAGGATCCAGTTCAAAAGACTTGAAAATTATATATTTCAGAAAAGATAAATTCAAAATATTTTTGAGAATTATTTTGTTTGTAAAAATAAGTGATTATGTTACAACCTATCTGTACTTACATAGGTATATAATTGACATATTGTCCAAAGGTCATATATTATCTTAACATATAGCTGGAAAGGAAGAAGAATTAATATTTATCATAATTCCATTTAACAGTTTCTTATTTGATAAACACAGTAAAAATAAAAAAAGAAATTCATGAAAAAGAGGCTAAGAAAAGTGATTTTGAATATAGTCACTGATTTGATATTGAGACAAAAAGAAAGACCAACTTCCTTACTTCAACTCTTTTAAAATATATATTACTAAGAAGAATACGATTTCAAATCCTTAGAGGAAGCATAGAGTTATCGTTCCCTAAGTCCATTATTGTAAAGGTATAATTTATTAATAAGATGGAATTTAAGATCTCAGGTCTTCATATAAACTACCTTCTAATAGTTCTAAAGTAGTAACATATAATGAGCAGGTTCTTTGGGAAGCTGGATAAAAAATTGCATTTAAACCATCTCAAAGTAGTTTTTTCCTTGCAAGTTGACTTTTTTCCCTACAAAAAATTATATTTCTAAACCTGGGTCCACTTAAAATATTCCAAGGCAATGAAAAGGAGAATTTTGTTTCTGAAAGGCTAAGTCAAAGTGTAAAAATAAAAAGAAAAGTAACCAAACCTAACAATATTAACCTTGTAGGCATCAAAAAATATAGATGATTACATAGAACATGTACAGTTTTATTTATTTATGTCAAAACTTGGCTATTGCCTTATATAATATAGAGGAACAAACAAATTACACATTTCGAATTTATACAGCACAATGGTGTATTATGATTGCAAGGTCATTTTTTCTTTCAAATACCATGACATTTTAAAATGCCTATTCAGTTGTAATCAAAATAACATTATTTGAGTAAGTTGGACATTGAAATAGCAAACCAATGTGGTAAAGTTGAAATGAGATTAAGTGCTTGGATATTTCATGTGATTCTAAGTTGTATGTTTTAATATGCACATTGCTTTTCACAGGAAACTGCTTAGAATGAACGTGAAAACTTTATCACTTTGAATTTGACCTTGAAATTTATTATAATAATGACAAAGAAATTCAGGCATTTAAAGCCTAGTACTCACACCTGAAGAGACATCTAAAACTAAATCTTCAGAAGTGCTCTATAGAGTATTAATCTTTCTTATTTTAAGGCATTTGGAAGTGGAGACTTTACATTTTTAGATTTGGAGAAGAAATTGTCCACAGTTTCTTTCCTGCTTATAGGGTATCTTTCCATATTGTTTTTATTTAGTATGCTATTTTGGCTTTAGAGAGTTATTCCTGTTTCGGAGCTTATTACGTGTCTGGGGTAGATTTATTTTATATATAAGACCAAGTTTAGACTTTGATCTCTTTCTGGATGTTTTGCTAGTTTTCTTGTTATTTTAAAAATCTAAGCCCTCACCACTATGTTCCTAAGAATGAATCCCCTGGCCCCCTACCCATCAGTACATCCAATGTGGCTTTTTCTTTTTTTTTTTTTTTTGCGGTATGCGGGCCTCTCACTGTTGTGGCCTCTCCCGTTGCGGAGCACAGGCTCCGGACGCGCAGGCTCAGCGGCCATGGCTCACGGGCCCAGCCGCTCTGCGGCATGTGGTATCTTCCCGGACTGGGGCACGAACCTGTGTCCCCTGCATCGGCAGGCAGACTCTCAACCACTGCACCACCGGGGAAGCCTTGTGGCTTCTCTTTTTCACAGAACGTGTGATGTTCTTGGTAAATTATCTACAAACTAAGTGGACCAAAATTTAATTGGTCAAGATAATAACTATATTTATACTGATTACCTTACTTTTTCTTCTCACCCGACACCAATTTATTGAGTACCTATGTGTTCATCAAATTATTCATACCATAAGCCTTTATTTGTTAAGTGCTTTTTTGCCAGATCCTTTGTAGAATGCTGAAGCTACCTTAGTAAGTGACATCAATAGGGCCTCTTCCATCATGGAGCTGCCTGTTGAGCAGGAAGAGAGGAAACTACTCAAGGAGCCGTAACAATATACTGTGATAAAGGCTGTGGTTAGATATGTATAGAAGGCTGAAAAAAAGCCATGAGAGAGTACCTAACTCAGGCTGGAGGGGTGATTGTGGTGGAAGTGATGCCTATGCAGAGAAAAGAAAGATGAGCCTGGCCCTGCTCTAGAAACTCTCAGTCAGTTGTGAGAAACTTGGGCACAGAGAGGGAAATAAGACATATTGTCCTTCCTGTACTCTTTTCAAGACTGGAACGTCTGCTGGGCCATTACTATGTTGCCCTTCACCTGTGTAGAAAAATATGAATCATAGCATACTGAAAGATTTACCTCCCCTGTTCCAAATCGTGCTAAGATTTCTTTCAGTACTACCATTACTCCAAAGAATGAACAGTTGAATTAAGACCATCAGAGACTCTGAGCACCAGAAAGATCATGATGTCCCTTCCCCATGGTAGCGCCGTCATATGACTTATAGAGAGGGTGGGGTGGATTAGATGAGGGGTGTAGGTGGTTGGCTCTCTCCCTATACCTTCCATCAAATCACCATCCAATATTCCTTTTTGCACCCTCCAAACATTCCAGTATGGTTTTCAGACATGCCACTAGCACCACTGACCCACCAGACTGCTACCAATAAGCTGCTTCTCTGCAGGCATTCTGGAATTGTCTCCGCTCCTCAATTCTACCAGCTGTAAAATAAATGTGAGGACATTTGACAGAGTTTATTTTCTCCATAATGATTAATATGTAGCTTAAAAAAGGTCCAATAATAAATGTTTTCAAAAATATTTTCTCTTGTTTTTGGTGCCCCTGTTCACTGGTTCTAAAAGCAGATACTTTGTTTGTCCTTTGAGTAATGCAGCCCTGGTTAGAATACTTCTCCTAAGAGGTAACCCGTTGCCCCCTCTTCTTTAATATATTAGACTCACTAAATGCTGTATCAGAATTGCTCTAAGTACTTCCCAAATGCCTCATCCCTATACCAAATAACTGATTGTCACAAAGTCCAGTTTGACTCCAAGTACCTTTGCAATATGGCGTTACTTAAAACAAAACAGTGCTCTAAAAATACCCAAAGCAGGATGACACTGAACAGCAGGGGAGCCCCGGAAAAATTCAAAACCACAGGCGTTCCACTCAAAACAGTGACAGCCCCAAGCTGAGCCCTCATCTGGACTCTGACAAAAGCTTATTTTACCATCAGCTGAAGCTGCTGAGCTTACAATAGAGCAGGCGGGATCTGACACAAACCTGTAGCTTGAATGGTTTGCAATATTGACTTTCTTTTCATTTCAGGAATTCAGTGTGATTCTTCTAAATTTTAGGTGTCCAGTCTCCTACACTGCCGATTCCCAATTATCCAGGAGCTGATTATCCAGCGTGTGGGTTAGCCAGCCCTCTGGCATTTCCTTGAGCACCTTGTATTTGCTGCCTGCTAGAAATCCCCCAGCCATCATTGGGCAATGAGACAGTGTAATTCTAAACCAGTGAAGCTCAATGGTGGGTGAATTTTCCCCCAGAGGACGTTTGTCAAGGAGCAAGGATATTTTTGGTTGTCAAAACCCCGAGGAGGTGGTTGCTACAGGCATCTTGTGGGTAGCGGACAGGGATGCTGCTCAATACCCCATGATGTACAGGGCAGTTCCCACAACTAAGAAGTATCAGTATATCCGTAGCTTTGTGGTTGAGAAACCATGCCCTAAAACCTAAAGCTGATGGAAAGAAAAAGTAATATTTATTAAGAGTGGGGCTTCCCTGGTGACGCAGTGGTTGAGAGTCCGCCTGCCGATGCAGGGGACACAGGTTCGAGCCCCGGTCCGGGGAGATCCCACATGCCGCGAGCCATGGCCGCTGAGTCTGCGCGTCCGGAGCCTGTGCACTGCAACAGGAGAGGCCACAACAGTGAGAGGCCACAACAGTGAGAGGCCCTCAAAAAAAAAAAAAAAAAAAAAAGAGTATGATCTTAGGCATCTGAGAGGGATTGAGTGAGGTACTGCTGCTTATTACTTGTGTGAGCTTTCTGCTTACACCTTCATTTGCTCATCTCTGAAATGAAAATAATATTTTTACATGATAGATTCTTCCTAGGAATAAGCAAAATAATGCATGCAAAGTGCCATGCAGTGCTTGTTAATGGTAAGCATTTAGATATGGTAATGATAATATAATGTAATATCAACAATATGCTAAAATATAGTGTAAAATAATCATAAAACGTTTTGTTCCCTTCTCTTTGCCTGACTACAAAGTCTTGGGAAATGTTTAGATTTTCATTCATTTGTTTATTCGGCATATGTTTATTAAGCGTTCACTGTGTTCTGTGCACTGGCTAGGCACTGTGGAACACTTCACATGAGAATAATATGCCCTCTACCACTAAAGCGATTTCATGTCAGGAAAGGGGATAAAGCACAACGGAAATAATATTTACAGGGAAGAGGTGATGACAGCAGAGAGATGTAACAGTTAGGTAGGCAGAAATGTGTACAGAGAAAGAACACATTTCCTTTCTCAAGTTCTTAAAGAAAAAAACCTTACAGCTGAAACAGTAATTGTCCCTTTCTTTTTTTCATTTTTGTTTAATTTTCTTTCTTTTTTTTATTCAAGTACAGTTGATTTCAATGTAAGCTTAGGGAGAGTCAGTGACTCCTAAGGCATGTCTAAGTCATACAGCAGCTAAGTAGTATCTATGGAATTGCAGTCTAGGGCTTTCTGACTCTGCTGCCCTCTTAACTCCTAAGCAACCCTCCATAGAGATTGTCTGGGGAAGCAGATGAGGAAAAGAGGAATCCTACTGCAGGAGACCTTTAATTCCAGGCGAATGCCATTGCGCATACATTTTTCATGCTGTCAGTTGGTGAATGCTGTTGCTTAACTCTGGACAAGGGTTATTCGGCAATCTTCATTAAGTCATTTGTGACACTGTGACGATGCCAAGAGATGGACAAATAAGTTTTCCCAACATCTCCAAAAGAGAGAGAGAGGTGAAACAATGCCTTACATTTTTATGCTAGATTATGGTTTATAATCACTTTCATCTCAGTGAACTTGTTCATGTCTGCCCTGTTTCTCCCTAAAAAAGGAAGAAACATAGGTGTCGGACAGACAATGCATGCTATTAAAAATCAAGACGTGTTTAGAAGAAAATCTGCTCTAAAGCCTTGCCCTCTTTCTTTCCATTATGATCCTTAGAAAATTTACTAGAGTAAAATATTTTAATGTTCCTTATATCTGGGAGGAAGAGAACTCTTTCTGAAGAATTAAACAGTGACACATTTTGCTCTTTCAGGTGGAGAATATTTTAATAACATATATAATAGATGAAAATTCAAATCAGAGTTTGAGAAACATGATAGAAAGCTCTTGGCAGACAATGATATGTTTATTCTCTAACACAGGTAGCATGCATTGAGACCAAAATACCACTACTCTGGTCCTATCCACATACTATCTAGTGGCCCTGGGCACAGTAGTCCTGGGTTGTCACATATTTTTAATAGAAAATGTCACTTATTTCCTATCCAAGATCAGTAGACTTGGCACTCTTCTATTTTAAATTCTCTTCTACCTCCAATACCTATGATTTATTTAATTCTGTCCAGAGTGCCTAGCCTACTACTGGGTCAACAGATAACAAATAAAGATATTCTTTGCTTAAAATTCACCATGGTCATGTCAAATCAGACTTCATACTGATTTATTTTTGCTTTTGGTAAAGAAACAAATTTTCCCATGGCCCCTAAAAGCACAGTGGGTTTGAACTCTCTATGATGACTATTATAGATACTGGGCAAACTTCCATGACAAATCAAAAGCAAAATTCAGGATGGGAGTATAGAGAAGAGAGGTTCTCAGGGTTGTTGTTTCCCGCAGTCCAAATGTCACCACGTCGGTGGTTAATTCTGGTCCTGTGGCTCAACCAGCACAGGGGAGGTGGCGGCCTCATCCTGTTGCTGGGTGGGCTGCTGTCTAAAGCTCCAGGAGTCTGTGTCCACGTGAGTAACACACCCTGCCAGGCAGCAAAGTGGTAATTCTGCTGCCAAGGAGAAAACGAGGCAGTTTTACAAGAGCAGGGTTAATGTACAGCCAGGGTGTGAAGGCAGGGATCCAGCAAGGACAACCTGGCCACAAGGAGAGTGATTGTTAGAGGCCATAGACAAGAAAAGGTAAGAATCAGAGGAAGCCCCCCAGTCTCCACCATTATGAAAGGAGTCTAACGCAAATAGAATTAGAGTCTCTGAACCAGGCTCAATACTTTGAAGGTGAGAAAATGCTGGGATGAAACAAGCAGTGAGACTGACCAAGGCGGTTTATTACGGGCTGTGAAACTATGGGCGAAGCAGTTCCCACATCTGGACCTCAGCCTTCTCATCTGTTACTTAATGCACTGAAGATCCCTTTCAAGACTAGGATTGGTTGTCTTATGATTTCAGTGGAACAGAAAATCTCATGATAGAAAAGAACATATGACAATTCTGAGGTTAGTAAATATATCACTTTGGTAACTTAAGATGGAAGGAGACCAGTAGAGAAGCTCTGAATGGAAAGCAGAAAGCTCTCAATATACAACTCTGGACCAAGAGGTAGTCGTATTTCCAGGGAAGAACAGCCATCCCACTCAATACAAGGGTATTTCTATTTCGTCACTGGCTTTTGATGTACATGAGCACCTTTATATTTTTTTGCTGTTGTTGATACCTCAGTGGGTTCCAATTTATGAATGGTAAAGATTAGGCTGTAGGCTGGGAATGTGTCTAGAAGAATGATACCATTTAGTCGAGCTGTTATTTTCTTGTATTGAGTAATTGCCCACACATTCCCAAATGAAATTCCCTCTCATTGCCCATACCCATTGCCCTATGGGTTTATGCATAACTGGGGTGGTGGGTGGATAAGCCCTTATAACCTGGCTTATCTCCTAATGGTACAACACTCAACACAGTTTCTGGGGCATGGAACATGCTTAGCATCAATTGCTGATGTATTAAATTAGAGGACGTTGGATGTTAGCAAATCGATGTTTTTAAAATTTGTTTTACCACTTTCTTGGAAAAGTAGCGCCATCAATTACTATCAAGAATTTGCTGATATTTTAACTTATATAGTAAGTAGTCAGTAACTATCTGCCAATGATGAAAAAATGAACGATTAAGGGATGTCTATTCTTTTACCCAGGCTGAATATATATGTATCTTTTCCTCTACAGCATCCTGATTCCAAGTACCATCTGAAGAAAAGAATCACCTCTCTGACATTGCCAATAGTTCCATCCTCCAAGGCCAGCACAGTCCTCACAAGAGCTCCCATCTTACAGTCAACACCTGTCACCCCCCCACCCCTCTCTCCTACCTTTGCGGGTACCAGTAAAATAGACCAGTATTCTCGGATTCTCTTCCCAGTTGCATTTGCAGGATTCAACCTTGTATACTGGATAGTTTATCTTTCCAAAGACACGATGGAAGTGAGCAGCAGTGTTGAATAGGTTGCAGCCGTAATAACCTGTATTCTGTGAGTTCTCATTTTCTGAATGTTTAAAAATAGCAATGAGACTTGTATAGATGCTTTTCTGAACATGAAATCGAAATTGAAAATCTCTAACACATAGCTTTGAGTAAGCATGTATGGGCAAGAAAAGCAATAACGTTACTCCTCAAAATTGGAAGGTGAAGGTTGGTAAAAAATATGACTTTTCTGCACATTAGAGAAAATTTTATAAAAGGATAAAATGGATTCAAGATGAAGTTGCCAATCTGTCCTTCATTGTTCAATATTTTAATTGTCACTGTGAATATCATTGACCACAAAGCAAATAAAAATAAGAAATGCTGACACTTCCAAAGCCTGCCTTAAAATGTTTATTTTGGCTTAGTTCTCAAGAGAACAAAATATAAATAGTCTAAATATTTATCAGTAGGTTAATACCAGCATGTTGGAGGCCTTTATGCTAGTAAAATGGCTTTCAGTGACATTATAAAGCCTGTGCTGAGCTTAGCCATTTGTTTTTAACCTTGCTGTGCTACTTTACCTCAATAAAATATGGTGTTTGTATACATATGAATTATACATAGATCATAAATTATATACGCATTTGTACATAGCTTTAGTTGGACTGCAGTACAGTGCTGTTTTATCTCACTAAGCTCTCCTTTTAAAATAATATGCTCATTCATAATTCCATGAAGTGGTAGAAGCCTTGTATATTATGACTGTTCTTATATCTCATATGCTTTACCTTTCTAAGTGTATCACTAAACAAAACAACAATAAACATGGTTCTCTGGGTCTGTTTAATAAAGCTCAGAAGTTTCCTTAAGTATGGGGAAATGAAGTGGTTACCTCCCCAGTGTTAGTGTCCCTGCAGATTCTGCGAGATAGAAGGTATGGGACAGCCAGGCTTGGTCACCCAGCTCTAAAAAAAACACGTGAATTCGTATTCAAATAGTCAATCCTGCTAGAAGACAACGGAACAACATCTTCAAAATGCTGAGGGAAAATGATTTTCAACCCAGAATTCTGTAACCAGCAAAATAAAGATAGAGGATATATTAAAAAAGTCAATCCTTCATCTCTTTTCTGCTCACTCAACACACTTTCTGTTATAAGATGAATGGGGTCTGAGGATCTAATGTATAACTTGGTGACTATAGTTGATGACACTGTATTGTGTAATTGAAATTTGCTAAGAGAGCAGAAATTAAATGTTCTCACCAAAAAGAAAAAAAAAAAGTAAATACGTGAAATGATGGATATGTTAAGTATCTTGCAATATTTATTTATCAGCTGTACTTCAATCAAGCTGAAAAAATGAATGAAACTCTTTTTCTTCCTTTCTACTATTCCAGCTCTTTCTGATGCTAACTCTACCCATGTTTCTCCCACAGAGAATGGTATTAGGGAAACAGGAACTAGGAGTGGGAGAAAGCATGTGGTATGGTTTGTGCAAATCAATAAACCCCTCATGAGTTGTAGCTGGGTCTTAAACATCATTGAGATCAGCCAGAACTCTGAACCCAGAAAGAAATATTCTGGAATTACTACCTCTTGCCTTTATCCAGGAAAATACAAAAAAATTCTACAGCCAAACACATTAGAGTTTAATTGAAATAGCTCTCTACTAAGGGTGAGGAAGTTGAGATATCCATCTAACTTCCCTATTAATTAGCTCATAAAAAAAATCACTTAGCCTCTGGAAGACATAGTTCTAGTCTCACCTATAGGACGAGGGGGATGGAATGGACACCCTCTGAAGGTCCTTCCATTTTGAACAGCTTATGTTTGTTTCATTACTTTTTTTTTTTTTTTTTTTGCGGTACGCGGGCCTCTCACTGTTCTGGCCTCTCCCGTTGCGGAGCACAGGCTCCGGACGCGCAGACTCAGTGGCCATGGCTCACAGACCCAGCCGCTCCGCGGCATGTGGGATCTTCCCGGACTGGGGCACGAACCCGCGTCCCCTGCATCGGCAGGCGGACTCTCAACCACTGCACCAGGGAAGCCCCATTACTATTCTTTTCTATCTAGCTTAAGTCATTATACAAAGCCTGCTCCTGTTTTTGAGAGTACATTAAATAATTAAATGCTATGTAGGTGTTAATCACATTATATCCTATGTTACATTTAATCTTCACAAACCTGTAAAGTATATACTGCTGTCATCTCCATTTAAAGATAAGAAACCAAGGCACAGTGAAGATGAGTAATTTTGTTCAAAATCAAGTGGCACTCAAGTGTTATAGCTGAGAGCCATACCTAGGCAGTGTGAATACATAGCTTGTTCACTTAACCATAACCATACAATGCAAGTCTATTCTGTAATCCTCTCCAGAGTTCTCTCGCCTTGTCTTTCATTTCCTGTAATAACTTTCCTTGTATCCTGACCTGCCTCAGCATTTATTCTACATTTCACTGCAAAGCACATTACTATCAGTCAACATCTATACGTGGAGTTGAAACAGAGAAGTAAAACCCACTAAAATCATTACATATTATAGGCATTAGATTTCTCCTCAATTTTTTCAAGGGATCTTGAAAAAATCTGCAAAACTTTTGAACTGCTAAGGATTCTAGAGAATACTATTTCTCAGTGTATATCATGGAGTGGTAACAGAGGTTAACTGAAAATAAAACAGTTTCAGAGTTAAAATTTTTTAACAGAGTTAAAATTTTTTAACTCTGTTAAAAAATTTTAACAGAGTTAAAAAATTTGAGGGGAGATGCTGAGTCAAAGCAAAATACGTTTCTTTTCTGCTGGAGTTCTCAGAGCCTTTATTATGCTATGTGCATTGTGATTCTCTCATAGTTTGCTATAGTATTTAACATTTCCCAAATCCACATGGCCATAAATATTATTTTGCAAGGAGGAAATGCTGGAACTAGCATTCCCCAGAAAACAGTTTGGGAAAGACCACCTTGGTATTATTTATACTATCCCTTCTGTCCCCCCACCAACTAAACAGATAAAGGATTGAGTCTCTGAATGGGCAGATGACTTATCCTAGTTCATACAGCTATTAGAGACCAAATTAGGACTGCATAAAATAAAAACCAGACAAGGTATTTCAACAGAGAGAATTTAATACAGAATGAGCAACACAGAGATGGTAACTGCAGGAGTCAGACACCAAAAGGAAGATGACAGGGTTAACAGAACCTAAAAACTTGTGCAAGTGGCCTTTTAGAGCTGGATTTAATCATCTGTAGAGAGGGCATCACCTGGATGGGGTTAGTATTAGCTCAGCAGCTCAGAGAAGAGAACCCCAGAGCTGGGAATCAGACTTCCAAGGACGGGGTACCACCCGGCTGATATGAGTATCACAGGTAATCAGAGCAGGGGCTCCTCAGACCGGGGTCTCAGACCTCTGAGGTCTGCCCACATGCTGCTAGCATCTCAGGAGCTTGAGGGAGGACACATACATTTGAGATCAGACTTGCAGGGAGGAAGGGCTGCTCGGCTGAAACTGCTATCTTTGGGAGAGCAAAATGAAGCTGGTTCTGGGAGAACCAAACACTGAAGACTGACATCAACTGTCATTTCAAGGTGAAGGGTAACATTAAAAGGTAAAGCAAGACTATAACAGGGAGAATATTCCTTTCCCTTTTCACCTGATTTCTAGTCTCTCTTGAGTCCCTCCTATTGGAAGAACCTGACAGAAATCCTAGTGGCAGAGAAGAAATGAAAATTAAGGAGTTCAGCCAGAGCATCACAAAATAGGGTATAGAAGGTTGGATTTGGAGCCGACAGAAAAATGCTTAATAACTGAAATAATTCACTCCCCTGGTTATCTGGTACCATATACACACCTCTGTACATACTTATACTGTTTCACAATCATAAGATGCAATTACTCTTCATACAAACAAAAATACTGTCTTCATTAGTCCGAAAAGGAGATACATAAAATGCAAACAGCCATTGTGCTCATGTCTAGGTAACAATCACAGCAACCATTTCTGATGATATTTAATCTTCTATTACAATCAGAGTCCCACCTGAATATTCTGTTTCCTAAAGACTCAATTGTAAACCTATCTATGAGAAACTACCTTTATATAAAACAGTAAGGGGATAGGAGAAAGGAGGTCAAAAGAAAGCATATAATATATACAAATATTAATATGTCTAAATATCTATGTGGTCTTTATGGATAGGAAGAGCTATATCTATCTCTGTGAAAATAATAGCAAGCAAGGAATAAACTATACATAGCTCCTGTAGTCCCCATTTCTGTAATTAGTCACATGACTGTAGTAGATATAAATAACTTCCTTTTTCTACTATCCTTTTCTCTCAGTCAGCATCCCAGCTGGTTGATTTGGAGTTCTTTATCGCACAGAATTACTGAAGGGTCTTAATCCAACAGCAGGATAGTTTTCTCACATCCAGGAAGGTAGATTTCTTCCACTACTAAGATATCTTAGCCTTGGAGTTCTAAGCTTCTCAGCATTGTTCAAGTCCCCTCAGATGTCACCATACAAGTTTCAGTCTCACTTTCCCAATTAATATCCTCGCTTTTTCATGAGAGACATGGCAAGTGTAAGATTTTGATTTCCATTGTAATTCTGCAATCAGCACAATTAAAATATGCATCTACTTTTTAAAAGAAACCAGCCCTGCACTATAAGAAAAAGAGACTCTTCCGAGTGCTTTAGAAGCTCCTCTGTTCTCTATTGCTTGAACTGAGGATTAAAAGCCCTGAGTTTATACATTTCTGTCTGTACATTCTCCAGTGCAGTTAGAAGAGGCATCTCACCCACAGTTCTTTAGCAATCATGATTACTATAAGAATTAAGGATTGAAGACACTGGGTTCTCAGGATATTTCATTATAATCAATAAGAAGTGATCATTTAAATTAATTGTAATATAACTTTACATTATGAATTACTAGTATTTCATTTCCCACTGGAAAGGAGATCAGTACTTCATCAGAGGACACGAACTGACCAAATAATTCTCAGAATCTTTTGGCATCAAATAAGTTCAGATAGAGAAACAGCTACCATCCTTAGGACTGGGGTAAAATGAAAAAGGGCTAGTTATCATCTTAGGGGAAGATTCCCAAGGAGCTGGGGCTCAGACCTTTAAGAAGGGGTCAATGCCAGGGGAGTGATGAGGCTATTCCTGGCAATGCAGTAAGAATCAAGTAGAGGTCTGCCACAGTAGAGGGAAAAGTATGAAGACGCTCCTTATGCAAGAAGAGGCTTAAGAAGGAATGAAGAACTCCCTTCTTACTTTTCCTTCTGCCTTCTCATCTCCCTATACTGCCTCCTATTCTCAGAACTCAGTAGGAAGCATTTTAAAAGGAGAAATGAAAACTGCAGTTTAGTGCCACTGTTCTCAAGTATAGAAGGGTGGGTTTGCAACTAAGTGACAGTAGCTTAAGCATAAACACAGACTGAGACATAAACTATTCTGGTGTCCAGTGTAAGCTCTTGAAAATTCTCCCTTAATGGTTGAATTCCAAAAGCCATAATGAGCTGGTGGGGGAGCCATACAGGAGCAGGGAGATTTGTTACTAGAAACCACTTACTAGTAAAAGCCCATTTCTATGTGTTATAATCAAATGACATATGTTATACACATAAACTGCCCAGAACAGTGACTGGCATATACAAAGCACCATAATAAGTGATCACTTAGAGTAGTAATAGTATCATCATCCTGGCATCTTACTATATGTTAGTATTAAGCATCGATATGCAATTGATGAAATTAAGGTTAAAAACATTTTATGTCAGGTTATGAAATGTATAATCACAAACTTCCTGATAACAGATATTAGCTGGGACAAAAATAAAATGTATGCTATCACACCAAAAACAAAACAAAGCCACAAATTACTGTTGAAAAGTTTGAGTGATGCCCCAAAGGGTACATTTTCAAAGAGCTTCCTACAGAGTTTGGCTATTTGAATATGTGTTATGGTTTAATAATGTTCTTAACCCATGATTTTGCCAGTCTAATGCTTTCTGTCCCAGAAAAATCGATGACAATTATTGTCTTAAATCCTCCAGAACCTGAGCTACATTCATCTTTCTGATGGCATGTGTTCGTGAGCATGTGGGTAAATATTGGGGGGAAACTAGAGATTAGCATTATGATAACATAATGTCCCTTGGAACGGCAATTCGTGCAGACTAGATGACTTACGCAGAGTCAGAAAAGACAATATATAAATACTTTTCTTACATTTCTTAAATTAATTTGCTTGCTTCTCAATTAATACAAAATGGATTGACAGACAACCTTCTTTAACTTTTACGTTTTAGTTCTAATTCAACACATTAACATCTCCTAATTTAGTTACCATTCTTGGATTTTTTTTTTTTTTTGGTGGTGATGGTTGATGGTCATTAATTCATTCTCAATGTCTAATTTTCACATTTATCCAAATGCTAATGCAACAATGCCTCACATTGATCATAGTTCACTTTTCTTGGGATTTCAATTTTTCAGAAAACCAATAACCTGATGCTCAGCCCAGAATTCCTCTCAACTCCCACCACCATCCTCAGCTGTGAAATAGTCAAAGTAAATAAACCAAAATAAAGGTACTGAAAGGCAAGTGTTTTACTCACAGCAGACTCACTCCACCCTCACTCAAAGCTTACACATTTATATTTTAAACCTAGTTCACACTGGGTAATTTGTTTCTTATCCCAACGTGGATAAGAGGAGTGAAATGTGGAGAAACAGGGGGGCAGTAGAATCAGATAAACCAAAAGTAGAAATGACAGCAGACAGAAAGCAGTTAGAGAGTAGATCTAAAACTCAGTTTCAAAATTGTGGGCTCATTGTGTATCGGGGCACACAGCCCTCCATTATAAAGTAATGCCTCACTGCCCTGGTGCAAGTACATTGGAACAGATTCCTGCACTAGGTGAGGTGAAACCATGAACAAGTCAGTTACTTCTCTAGGCCTTTATTCCTACATCTTTATAATTGAGGGTCTGATTAGATGATTTTCAAAATCCTTTAACAACCTAAATTTCTATTATTTTATAACAATTTTAAAATGAGCTTTCCATGACCTCCATTTAAAATGTCAGAAGGGTATGTGACACCTTTTAAAATATTTCTCCCAAAAGCAGTTAAAGGAAGTAAAATGATTTGGTCTTAACAGTAGTAAATACTTGTTATTTAGCAGAAGTAGGATATTTTTATAAGTACTTACATATATTTTTGATTTAATCATTACAACCATTCAGTGTAGTAGATTCTATTCATGCACGTTGTTCCATTGAGGAAACTTAGGTTCACACAGGTGGTGTTAACTCACAGTATCTCATGGTCAGACAGGATTCAAGATCCATTTTTGTCTTTTGCAGAACTTTATACTCCTCACCAAGTATCACAGATAGGCTCCATGTACTTGCAAGGGTGCTTCTGCTCTATTCCTGGGTCACAGGTCGCCAGCAAGTTTCTGGTTTGCAAAGGTAGACAAGTAATCTGTGCTATTCCAATTACAGCCTATTGATAAGGAACATGGCCCCTGCCCCTGGCTAGAGTCTGTATTGTACCAAGTTACTGCAAGAACATTCAAGTGATTAAATATGATTCCCACTGCTGTGCCCCCATATGACTTGAATACCAACTTATCAGCAAGAGATTCCTGATACATGGAGATATTTCTCTTCTTTTTTGAATATGACTAATTATCCATTGATTTATATTTTAAAAAATCTGTCATTTCTGTGTATGTGAAGCAAACAAGTATGCACAAATTTCTTCCCATGACATCTTGACCGAAAGTAAAGTCCCCTTTCTCTAACAATGGAAATAACATGGAAGAGGCTACGGCTCACAGGAGAGAACATAGACTATGAAGGCTTTCTGGGACAGCTAAACATTTTAAAACATATCATCTTAGGCAACTTACTTAAACTCTCACAACCTTAGTGATGGGCTGCACCAAGCAGGCCTACAAGCCCTGTACTTGCCCATCCTCAAGACTGAAGAAAGAGCCTGGAGTCGGTGAAAGAAACATCAGTGGTTTAATGGATGGAGGATCTTACACGTCTGAAACAAGGTCCTGGAGTGACACCCCACTATGTGCTGCAGACAGTGGGCAGGACATGGCGGCAGTCTTCACTCCCAGGGGCAAGGGGAGGTTACCAGTTATAGGAGGAATTGACCTCAGGTTGTCTCATCCGTTACCAGGGAAAGTAGAAGAGAGGCACACCCCTCATGGCCCCTTTGATAAGCTATCATGGTGGTGATGTTCTGATCTAAATCACTAGCTGAGGTGGGGGCAATATTTAAGAAGGTCAGGAATGTGAATGGGGTGTAGGTGAAGCAGGCACTGGTCAGGCAGGGGATGTACCGAGACCAAGAGAAGAGTCATCTTGGGTGGCCTGACCATACACTCCACCCCTACAGACCCTGCAGGACCCCTGCAATCTTGGTCTGCTCCTCTTCCCCATATCCCTGGGTCAGGTATGTAGGGGGCACTGCAACCAGATACCACAAGTACCGTACAGACAGCGAGCATCCAGAGAGCATCAGGAGTAAGATACCTAGTATGCTCAGAACACTCATTTGCCAGGATGTGGGCAAATTTTAGAGCCGAGCACTTACCGGGTCAATGGAAAGGGAGTCAATGACAGCAGTGTCCTGACAAGTTATAAGGAAGGTAAGGCCACCCCTGGTTTTCACAAACCCAGAGCCACCCCCATGGGGTGGGGAAGGCACCTGCTCTAAAAGAAACATTTTGGTGGCCTAGCCAGCAGTCAGACTACAGGTCTGCCCACCCAAGTTATGTTGAGTGCCATTAAGAGCTGGACCCATGAGGTCTTTCCTAACAAAAAACAGTTAATCCCACTAGTTGGGCTCATGTGTCCAGAAGCCAGCCTATTCCATTCCACACAGCATAGCCCAAGGTGGTTCATGGGCAGTCAGTTGTACAGTAACATTTATTGATGGGGATCCTTCTGACGTATTGGCATATGGGACAGGAAGATGGTGAGAGTCTTTGTCCCCCATTGTCAGCCATCCCCACAGAGTCACATTAGCCGGGTCCATTTTTCATGAAAGTCCAGAGGAGAATGAAAACAGCATCTCACCGTAGACCCCGTAGACCCCACAATTAGATTCATTTGGCAGTGAGGCCATGGTAGCTTCCCAATCCTTGAATAGATTCCTCCTCTCAGGCTACGGATGATACGTAAGACATCTAACAGGCACAACACAGGGGAGATCATGACCACCAAACAAAATACAAGCAGTACTGGCATTCTGAAATAATACCACACCTGCCCATGGTTTTTGTCCTGGTCTCCCATATAGTTCAGAACAACTCAAGTTTTCAGTAATACAGCAATGTGTCCATAGGCCACAAAGCAGGCCACTCTGGTCAGTAAGGTTTAAGTTAAATCATGTATAAGCCACAATGAATTCCCCATACCTCCATATGTGACAATGTTCCCATAATTTCCCCCTTTTGATCGCAAATCTTTTGATAGACCAAAGTATATGTCACTAGAAGCCAGGGTGAATGTTGCCTGCCCTGGGTCCAGATTATGACCTTCTGTGCTTGACCTCTTTCATATTTGTCTAGTTATCCATGCTGGGGAAAACGGATCAGATACCGCTCAGAGGTATGTTAATGGGGAAACATTTTATAGGCTACACATTTTATCACTTATACGGAATTGTTACACGAGCATTGTACATGTGCTTTCAGTGGCAGACTTAAAGTAAGCAGTCATACATCATGAGTAGTTATACTCTGTGACAACTTCATTAGACAATTTTCTTTTCCTCCTGAACATCAGGGCAAAAGTGAGGCTAATACAATAACTTTTATAAATCTAGACCTCAATCAACAGAAACAGAATTTCTTATCTACTGAAATATAACATTTTTCTCTCTAAAACTACCCTTATCACCACCAAACACAGCTAAATCAAGACTAATTTGTTTGCAAAGTAAGTCTGGTCAATTGACCACATAGGCTCCTCCAAACTGGCTGAGGTAGAAACTCCTCAGAAGGAATCTCAGAGTGAATTCCCTAAAGGCCTCTCAAGGCCAGGAAAGTCATGCCAAAGGTCTGCCATCAGGCTCTACCTCAGTCAATTTCTGTCTGCTAGAGGTCTCCAAAATATAGAGATTCCCACACATGCCAGGAGACAGTTTTTCCCATCCACCTGATAAGGCTGCTCAGAACCCAAGAGTCTCCAACTTCTGAAGGGACCAGGCAGAGAGAAAAGAAAAATGTTTCAATTCTACCCACAGGTGTAGTTTACCAAACTGCTATAAGTTATAACTAACTTGAGGGAAGGGCTTCCCTATATCTGGAAAACACAGACCAAAACCAGTAATATCAGACTTCCCTGGTGGCACAGTGGTTAAGAATCCGCCTGCCAGTGCAGGGGACACGGGTTCGAGCCCTGGTCCGGGAAGATCCCACATGCCGCGGAGCAACTGAGCAACTAAGCCCTTGCGCCACAACTACTGAGCCTGCACTCTAGAGCCCGCGAGCCAAAACTACTGAGTCTGAGTGCCACAACTACTGAAGCCCGTGCGCCTAGAGCCCATGATCTGCAACAAGAGAAGCCACCCGATGAGAAGCCCGCAAACTGCAACAAGAGTAGCCCCCGCTCGCCACAACTAGAGAAAAGCCCACGCGCAGCAACAAAGACCCGAGGCAGCCAAAAATAAAAATAAATTAATTAATTAAAAAAAACCACAAAAAACCAGTAATATTCCAGACAAAAAGCATAAAAATTATAACCATATTCACCAGTTCACTCAGTAACCAATCTTTTTTTTAACTTTTTAGAAAGTCATCAGGCTTTCCATTAGGATTCTTTAATTTTTTACCCCATTCAGTGGTATCATAAAATTTATTAGAGACCTAAACTTGTCAAAATATCCTTTCTATGTTTCTTCTTGAAGATGATGCACTTTTGCAAAAGCATCAGAGTACCACTGTCTATAAATGACAAAAGACTTAAAAAGGCAGAGTTAAACACCTAATTACAATAAAATAAAAATAAAGAAACTTGGTTACATTAACTAGAATTATGACTGATTATAATCAGAACCCTTAAAAACCTTAATATCTGGTAAAAACCAAGAAGCAAGTAATCGTGAGTATCTGTCATACCAGCATCTCCTGATTGGAAAACTTACGCAAGTCTTCCTCTCCTAAGAAGGCAAGGGTAGGTAAACTTAGACCAGCCCAGCAATTAAGGTTCTACTATTTTATTCTATTTGAAATGACCCAAGCAATCAGTGAATTCTCTTCATTTAACTTAGTTTAGTTGCAAATTACCAAAATCTGGAGAGACTACTTTAGACAGACATTCCCCAAACATAATTATTCCTATAGAGTTTACCTACAAGCTCTTATGTCATTTACATCTCAAACGCATGAAAAAAGAAATACCAATTTCTTCTAGAAAGCTAACTTCCTCTAAGGGCATAAGCAAAAACCAGTTTTAGAATGTCAAAAGAGCCCCATCTTGGACATTTTCAGGGATTTTTTTTTTTTTTCAGTTTCTAAATAGCTAATTCAGTTTCAACAAGTAACAGTAATAGACAATAATACAAATCATTCACTCACATTCACATGCCTCACTTTCAGAGGAACCGGTATCAGCATTCAAGTTAACCTTCGCCTTGGCTGTCAGCTCAGCCTCTGTGACCTTTCTTAACACAAAAAGGCAACAGCCAGCCCACAGCTGCGGCCACTTCTTTTTCCCCCACTGGAAAGGCAGCCAATATCTCCCCAACAGCCTACTGTGAGTTCTCTCTACTCCCTTGGCAGCCCCTGTTCATCAAGGACAGCCACCACACGGCCCACATATGTGGATGGCCACTCTGAGATTACCCTCTGCAACTTTCTAGCCACACATGTTAGTGGATGGCCCACAACCTTCCATCCCCTATCCTTACTTCCTGACATCTCGGTGCTAAAGGGAGTCTCCTTAGTCTTCTGGCCGCTCCACCAATTTCTGGGCTGCACCATGCAGTCCTACAAGGCCTGTACCTGCCCAGCTTCAGGATGGAAAAAGAAGGCAGAATCGGCAGGCGACAGAGACATCAATGGTTTAAAGGAAAGTGGCACTTACTTGTTTGAAGCAAGGTCGTGCACACCCCACCTTGTGCAGCAGAGGCAGGCAGGACTTGGCGCCAGTCTTTGCTCCTGCGGGGAGAGGGAGGTTACCAGTTATAGGGGGAATTGATGTCAGGTGGGCTCATCTGTTACCCGGGAAACTAGCAGAGGGGCACGCCCCTCACCACCACTTTGATAAGCTATCAGGTGGAGATGTTCTGATCTGAAGGTTAGGGCAATCACCAGCTGGGGCAGGGGCAAGTATGTAGGGAGGTCAGTCATGTGAGTAGGGTGTAGGTGAAGCAGGCACTGGCTGAGCAGGGGATATACCAAGAGCAAGAAAATAGCCATCTTGGGTGGTCTGATCATACACTTGGTTTTCTCATAGAAAAACTGGTGATAATAATATTCCTTAGCTTGAAAGGTTGTTGTGAAGTAAATGAGTATGTATGTAGAACAGCATCTGACATACCGTGTTTAAAAAACGTGATGCTATTAGCTGCCTCAGAACTATCACTTAAGAGCCTACTGATAATTGGAGACACCTGAAGGCTATGTTCAGGCTCTATTTCTTTTCATTTCCCCAGTGCCTAGTGCAGGACCTTATGTCTTTTAGAGGCTGCATACATTTCTGAATGCATGTCATTTGCTTCTCTAAGGTTGTAATTTTTTTCATCTCTAATGGACCAAAAATATCAGCTTTGCCTACCTGAAAGGGTTATTATAGGCCATATAGTACACTAAGTAGTTTATTTTTATAAAATCTCTTAAGGAAGGTATTAAGACCTTTTCCCCACATTCTACAGACAAAAAAAACGCTCATAGGGGCTTCCCTGGTGGCGCAGTGGTTGAGAGTCCGCCTGCCGATTCAGGGGACACGGGTTCGTGCCTACCAAAAAAAAAAAAAAAAAAAAAAAGACCTCATATACCTTGCTCACAATCAGCAAAGAAAAGCAGAGCCAGAATTTGAGTCCAGGTTTGTCTTATGTCTGAACCAGGATGATTTGTTGCTTGTGTCTCATGAGCTAGGTTATGAGAAAGGGCTTATACCCATATAAGGCATTTGTATATGGTAGCAAGTTTGTAGCAGTGGCCTCTTAACAGCTAGTTCTCCTCAGTGAATTATGTACTCTCCTTCCCTGTTTATAAGTCTATCCTAGATATTGAGAAGCAATATTTAGGGTAAATGAGGGGAGAGTACTCTTGCCATTGCCACACAGATAATTCAAGTGGGTCAATTATCCAGTATGTGCATTATTCATATCCTTTCATCTTTCTAGTAATTGTCCAACTGCTGGCTCTTTTCTCAGTGTTAATAGCAAAAACACATTTAGATCAGGTCATTATGAAATTAATTAACAGGCCATCTAAAAGTCATTTGGAGAAAAAGAAATACCAATATATGTGTACAATATCTATGAATTTAGTATCATCATTTTCACTTCCATGTTCCAATGTACTCATCTGTAAAATAAGAATACCAAAATTCTTTCACTATATCCATGAGGATTAACATTTAAATGTACAGATCCCTCTATAGTGCCTGGTACATGCTCAAAGATCAATAAACTATAGCATATTGTGAATAGCAATTAGGATGAAGGTTGAAGTTTTTTCAACCAAAATATCCATGGAATAATCAATGTCAAACAAAATATGGCTCATTCTTCATATATTATGCAAATACTGAATTCATATCAAGTGTGGTCATCGGGTTCAAGAGGGGGCCCACATAGGCAGGACTGTATATTATAGAACATGGACAAATTTAACAAGTACGGTGACATAAATTATATATATCAAAGTCTCCATTCTACATAGATTGATCTCTAATTCAATACACATTGTCTATATGTGTTTCTGTATTTTCTCTTTTTCTGAATTTATTTCCCATTATTAATCTGAAATATAAACTTCATTCATTCATACTGAGCACTTATAATGTGCCTGAGCTGTGCAGAAATTTAGAAAAAGAAAAACCTGATATATACCCTATTTCCTCAAGGAACGCTGGTGAAAAGAGAAACATCAACAGATAATTAGAATCTCAGGAAAGAAGTGTTAATAGAAATATTTATAACACAATATGGCGGGAATGAGGAAGACATGGGTAAGTGAGTGCCATGCTCTGCTAGGGGCATTAAGTAACACAGGAAGAGATGACTGATCTTTGCCAAATTGGCTCACTCCCCAAACTTGTTCATTCTGTTTCTCAGTAGAAACTGCTGCAGTGGAAGCTAAGAATATGGAGGTAAATAGAAAGGTTCATAGGTTGATGTCTATGCATTCTTTTTTTAAAATTTTATTTTATTTTATATATTTTTTAACATCTTTATTGGAGTATAATTGCTTTACAATGGTGTGTTAGTTTCTGCTGTATAACAAAGTGGATCAGCTGTATGTATACATATATCCCCATATCCCGTCCCTCTTGCATCTCCCTCCCACCCTCCCCATCCCACCCCTCTAGGTGGTCACAAAGCACCGAGCTGATCTCCCTGTGCTATGTGGCTGCTTCCCACTAGCTATCTATTTTACATTTGGTAGTATATATAAGTCCTATGCATTCTTTATCGCTGGCCTTGTCCAGGAGGGGAGGAAGAAAAGGGTGTTAGAAAACTGAATCGAAGAGAATTCTTTCTAATAGAACAAAAAGAGGAGTTCACTTGGTAGCTCTTTGAACAAAGCAGCACATAGTTTCACCTCTTTTGTCACCCTCTGTTCCTCCTTATGTATTTTCAATATATCAAGTGCTTTGGATATACTGTCTTACCTAACACTAACAGTTCAACGAATTAGAAATTATTGACCTAGTTACAAAACTGCAAAAAAATAAGTTCGAGGTTTTAGCCAAGTCTACAGAGCTGGTTAGTGGTAGTCAGTCATCAAATTCACTCCTACACAGCTTCAATACGTTGGAGAATGAGAGAACAGGAACATATTACTACTAGTGTCATGTCCAATTCTATAAATACCAAATACTTCTAAAGAAAGCTCCCAATTTTATTTCTATCTTACTTATGATTCACTTGTTCAATGAAAAACAAAAAGATAAGGAAGTGAGACCTAGTTAGATGTATGCTTTTTACATGCATTATGCATGCTTAGAAATGTAACTTTGTAGTTACATTTGTACAAATTTGAGAAAGTGTTAGGATCATTGGGATTTGGAACAGCTAGTCATTGTTTTCACTGGCATTTTCCATGTCAGTGGATAAATGGATAAATGATATCAGACACACTGACAATAACATGATTTTGAATTTGTATAATTCATCTAAGTAATTTAAATATTGACAAAACAACTAAATTATCAGTCTTTTATAATGAGGAACAAAAAGGTTAAAGAATTTGGGCAAGAACACAGTAAATTAATGGAAGAGCTGATAAATTCATGAAGGCTCGTGAATTGCATTGAGTCGTTAAATTCTTGTTTGTAAAATCAGGAAGAACTCAGAATTCACTAAGTTGTGGTACATAATTACTTTTCTTGAAATATCATCAAATCCATGAAATAAATCTGTAAGAGAATATACTTTTGGCCACATATGTGTGGCCAAAAAAAGCATATGTGTTATTATTGGAGTACTTCATCATACTCTAAGAGGTAATTAGTGTTAAAAATAAACCTGGGGAAGGCAATTCTTAAAGTAAAAATGGGCATATTTATTCACCTACTTAACTCCCTCAAGGAGATATTATGATGATTAACTGGATCATGACTACAGAGTACTTTATGAAAAAACACCTTAATTCTCAAAATTATTAGCATGATTTCACCACAATTATCTCCAATTTGTACCCTTTCCTGAATTAAATTTCAACTTTGTTGGCTCCTTGAGGGAAACAGAAAAATCACTCAATGCTAGAGGCACACTCTCTTTCAAGAGGTTATGTAAAGGATAAAAAGAGGCAAACTTTAGTTAATACATTGTGCAACCCTGTACTTATGCCTCAGAACAACCCTGTGAGGAATCAAATTTCCGCTGTTTGGCAGCTGCATCTCAAAGGACTCAGTGAAGTTTTAGACACATATTAATGGAATGATAGCGCAGGAGGGAAGGATAGAGAGCAATTAGTCTGACATCTCCATTTTATATAAAAAAAACTGAAAGCTAGAAAGTAAAGTGATTTGCCCCATGAAACACTATCACTTGATATACTCTTGAGTTTGTTCAACTCTCTATTCTATTGTTCAATGTTTCACACTTCAGTGTGTGGGCATTTTGGGTTTAGACACTGGGAGAAGCATCAGGGTATGTCTCTCTTTCAACATATAAGAAGGATTCTTCCTGTAACAGACACTGTTTCTGACATCCAGAAACAAATACCATTTAGATTAGTAGTGAGATATGTGCAGCAGCTCACTAACTTGAGTGCTTATCTACCGCAAGATTGTTCAGCTGATAACTCCTGACCAGAACATGTCCATAATTAGAATTACAAGAGGTTGCCAAGCACGAATCTACCCTCAGCAAAGTAAAAACCACTCTGGACTCTGATAGAAAAGTAGAGAATATAATTCCTTGGAAAAAGTAAAAGTCATCAGATTATAACTAATGTAGCTAACTAGCCACTTTGAGCTCAACAAATCAGTGATATCAACTATTTCTTCCTCAAATGATGTGAGAAACTGAAGTCCATGTTTCATATTTACTATGATGACACCTTTAGAAAATAAATGTTTAAACTGCTTTTAGGAGTGTCAGTCGATGAATGAAAATGTTTCTCCATTTGTCAAGTGGCAAAATTACTTCCTTTTTTTTAGTATGAATTCTAAACTCCTGTGAAACGCTGTAATTGTGCCTACCCAATTTCCTTTTCAAATCAATCGAGCATTTATCCATGAGGTCAATTTCTCAGAAGATAAACTCAGAAAGTTCAAATAATTTAAAAAGGATTTGTTTTAAAGACAAACATTTTAAACTAATGAACAGAGCAAACAAGCCAAATAACACTATACAAATTATTTCTTTCAAGCGATCATGTCTATAAGCTCATATAGTTCAACTTATTTGACTCCATAGGAAAAGGAATGAACAATAAAATGACTTTTCCTACAAGTTTCATTAAAAGTTCCTTTTTAATTTTACTCTTCTTCCTTTTTTAAAATCAATGCTATTCTCAGATTATTTGGAAGGAGGTCTGTAATGTAACCTCAATAATTCGCAATAGTGGTTTATTTATTTTTGCATGGTACAACAGACTTACAGTTTATTCTTTAGTGTCTTTGTGTGTGTGTCTATGTCTATGTGTCTGTGCATGTACTCTAGTTTTACTTAAAATATTTTTGTAGCTTTTAGGTATAATCTATATACAAAAAACTGCGTGTATTTAATATATACAATCTGATGTGTTTGGACATATGCATACATCAGTGATATCATCACCATAATCAACTTTATAAATATATCCATCACCTCCAAAGGTTTCCTAGTGTCCCTTTTCTTTTCTTTTCTTTCTTTCTTCTTTGTTGGGATAAGGACATTTAACATGACACCTACCCTCTTAACAATTCTTAAGTGCACAATACAGTACTATTAACTATAGGCACTCTGTTGTACAGCAGATCTCTAGAATTTATTCATCTTTTACAACTCTATACCCATTGAACAGCTCCCTATTTTCCCCTCCTCCCATCCCCTGGCAACCACTATTCTATATTCTGCTTCTGTAAGTTTGAATATTTCATTTTTCTCATATAAATAGAATCAAGCAGTTACTTGCCCTTCTGTGACTGACTTATCACACTCAGCACAGACTTCCAAGTCCATCCATGTTGTTCTTTTTTTTTTAAGACCAAATAATATTACACTGTATGTATATATCACATCTTCTTTATCTATTCATCTCTCAATAGACATTTAGATTGCCAAGTTGCAGGATACAAAATCAACATACCAAAAATCAGTTGCATTTCTATACACTAACAATGACCTATCTGAAAAAGAAATTAAGAAAATAATCCCATTTACAATAGCATCAAAAGGAACAAAATACTTAGGAATAAATTTAACAAAAGAGATGAAAGACCTATATACTGAAAACTATAATACATTGATGAAAGAAATTAAAGAAGACACAAACAAATGGAAAGACATCTATGTTCATGGATTGGAAGACTTAATATCATTAAAATCTTCATATTTAAACAAATTTAAAGGTATCCTTTTGATACAAATCTCAATGTATATGTACCAGTTAACTAAATTGTAAGACAAAATGGGAAAATTTCCAAGTTTAATCATGAAAGCAAAATGACATAGATCTCTATTTGTGGGCTTATTCATCCTATGAAATTTCACCTATCCTCATCATGTTATTGATAATATTTTAACGCTGTCCTCATGTTTTATACATTTCAAAGCACTTGAAATTGATTTTTTTGAGTTGATCCTCTTAGAATCTCAGTGAAATCCACATGAGAAGGTACCATTATTCTCATTTTATGGAAAAGAAAATAGAGGGCACAAGCGGTCAAGTGATTTTCTGAAGTTTCATAGGCAGTCACATGTGCTTTTAATAGAACTGATCTGTGTCTCTCGGAGTTTGGCTAACTTTATAGCACTCTAACTCATGACATTGTAACTGAATAGCAAATACATAAAATACGAAAATATGGCTCAAACTATAATAACTTAAAGCAGTATTTCTCAGCTCTTTCTTTTAGACATACATGAGGAGGGGGATATTATTTTTAAGGTCAAATTGAAGATCTAGTCTGGAAATTGGTTTTATCTGAATAGCAAGAAAATCTGCACTCAAATCTCTGTTTTACTGACAACACATGAACATGCTAGAAAAATAAAACTTCAGAGATTTCCTGTTATACAAGTATTTTTCTTAGCTCTCAAATACTGCAAACATTTTAAAGTTTCTTTGAAGAAAGAAAAGAGAACACATATATCTCCCCTTTTTTGCATTTTTAAAACTCTTTTGGAGTATTTCAAAGATAAATTTATAGTGTAGATAGTTTCTCTGTGTCTTCTGTAAACCTAAAGAGAGGCAATATTTTTATATGAACCTCCATTTATGGCAGTATGAGGCAGATTTAGAGCTGTTGTTCAAAGCTTTTGTGATGTGTTTCTTGGGCCACTGTAGAAAACTGGGGAGGGAAAAAAAGCTGTAAAATAGTTTATACTGCTTTTTATTTATTTATATATTTTTGAGATTATACACTGTGAGGTTGGAGAAAATCTTAAAACTGCAGCAAATACTGAAAGAAATGCTGAAGTAGTTTAAAGTATAGTTGAAAACAAGGGAAATTTGAGGAATAAAAACTGTGAAGTTACCTATAGATATGATGTTCCAGTCTTCCTCTTCTATTTATCTTGCAGGCATATTCAAGTTTGTTCTTTCCTTTTCCTGCGAGGCATTATATGGCTATAGCTTGTATATACAAGGGCTTGGTAGAACTACTCTCATAATACAGCTTTGCTAATACTGCTTATTCAACTGCTATCTACTATTTCAAAATAATGACTTAAATTAACCCACTCTTTAGTCTTATAGATAAAGCAATTCCTAGGGTGAATTTTTCTCATTGGGTAGAATTTTTCCTAGAAGAGCTGAAGGAAAAAACCTTTCCACATTTCATATTTGAATTGACCTTAATAATTGACTGAATATTTTATTGACCAAAATCTCCCAGTAAATGCAAAAAGGTAGTATAAAAAGAACACTCAGAATTTCTAGCATTTCATATCTCTTAAAGGCAGCTTAACTGTTAATATTCAGGTAATGACATTCAGTAAGTATAATATAATAAACATGCTTTTCTTGACGGCTTGGATAACAAATCAAAATGAAAGTTTTATAGTCACCAAGATGTTAGTCTGGAAAAAGCTGAATTTAATTTATAGCTGAAATGGTGATTTTACCTTCATCATGTTTCTAGTAGTATTCTTTTTCTTCTTTTTATTATTATTACTAAAGAGTGGTATGTATATCTCCAAATATATCAGGATACATATATATACACATACGTATACATATGTATGCATATATATACACATATTTATATGTGTATGTCCTAAGTACCCCAATAGTTTAAACAATTTTGTGTTTTAATCTGTCTTGACTGAACTAATTTTATGATGATTTGAATTCTGGGCATTTCCTGAGTGAGTGTGATCAATACAGTAATATCTGTACTACAGACAAATTATAGTATCTATTCCTGCCACAAAATGTCTCCACATGGAGATGATGTAAATATTTAATTTCCTTCTTTAAAGGAATAATAAAATTGTAATTCAGGCTACAAAGTTGTAGTTTTTTTCTGCTTATAACCTTATTTTTCATCATTTGAATAAACATGACTATCCATAACTATTAAGGACCACCTTTCTCAACCACAGATTAAGCTATATGTAAAAAGAAAAAATATGCAATTAGAGTGATCAGTCCCAACACTCCAGACATCTTCAAAAATATTGGCCATACTTGCAGATGTTTGCTGTATGCATCCCTTATGTATAGTGACTTAAGTTAGAAACATGTGAAACTCAGTTAGTGCCTCTATCTTAATACATAATTAAATATAGAAAGATTTGACTTTCCATTTTTACTTGTGTGTATATTTCACTATTGTTAACCCCAGCAACTACTGCTTGTCATTTTGATACAATTCTAGTAAGACACTCTTCCTTTCCAAACATTATTTTCAATCAAAGGAGGAACAAACATATTTGAAAAGACTTCCAGGAGGCATCATAATGTGGGCAGGACAGAAAGAGTGATTACTTTTAAAGAGCAACATTTATTTTGCCCTAACATATTCTTTGAGAAGTGCCAATTCTGAGAGACAATACCTTTGTTACTGTGCGGCTACTTCAATTTTTTAAAAAAAAACTTTAATGTATCTATGATATAAAATGTTACACATTTAACTTTTCTGAAATACATATAGGATGTACACAATGGAGGAACACAGCATATGGGATTTGCTTTCAAAGCCAGTATATAAGGTAAGAATTATATGCTACCAAAAATAGGCTGTAATTCTTTAAAATGCCCATGTAAAATAGACCATGTGTCCAGTTTTGTTCAGCACATATTAGAAAAGTCATGTGGTGAAAATTACATTTCTGTAAATACTAGAAGCCCAGGTTACAAGATACACTCTGGGTAATAGGAAATGAATGAGAAAATGGGAAATTCACTTCTGTCATTTCAAGATTACTCCAGCCCATATACTCATGGTGAGAAATGGCCAATAGGGCCATCTATGCTTTTTAAATTGTCATCTATTTCTCTCCCTCTCTCCTTCTCTCCATCTCTCTCTCATTCTCTCCTACCTCTTCCCTCACTCTCTCCCTCTTGTTCCCCTTCACTCCCTCACTCCTTCTCTCTTTCTCTTTTCCTCCCTCAGCTGAAAAAAACAGTTGAATTTGTGTGGCTAAAATACAATCATTGCAAAATCTAAAGGTATACTGATAAGGAATACCTTATCAGTAAAACGTTTTCAGCACAGCCATCCTGCATTAAATTCTCTACCTACCTTACATCATCAATAGGCGCCATGAGTAGATAAGTATTTAGTAAGTTTCTACCAGGTGCATAACAGCATTCTGAAAACTAGAATGCTGTCTGGGGATGGGCATCTTTGCAGTCTCGCTCTGCCTCACTCCAGCGGGTTGGTGCCATCTCTTTTTTTTTTAAGTGTGGGCTCAGAACTGAAAATAAATGGTCAAAAAATTTTAATCTGGGGGCTTCCCTGGTGGCGCAGTGGTTACAAATCTGTCTGCCAATGCAGGGGACACGGGTTCGAGCCCTGGT
This sequence comes from Neophocaena asiaeorientalis asiaeorientalis, assembly GCF_003031525.2. Lineage (NCBI taxonomy): Eukaryota > Metazoa > Chordata > Mammalia > Artiodactyla > Phocoenidae > Neophocaena > Neophocaena asiaeorientalis. Next base: position 12,628,014 of record NW_020173979.1, on the reverse strand, counting down.
CCGGGAAGATCTCACGTGCCACAGAGCAACTAAGCCCAAGCGTCACAACTACTGAGCCTGCGCTCTAGAGCCCATGAGCCACAACTCCTGAGCCCGAGAGCCACAACTACTGAAACCCATGTGCCACCACTACTGAAGCCCGCGTGCCTAGAGCCCATGCTCCGCAACAAGAGAAGCCACCGCAATGAGAAGCCTGCACACCGCAATGAAGAGCAGCGCCTGCTTGCCACAACTAGAGAAAGCCCACACAGCAACCAAGACCCAACATAGCTAAAAATAAATAAATTAAATAAATTTTAAAAAATTTAATCCAATAATAGATTTATTATCTCATCTCATATTCTATTAATTAAGCCTAAGATGACATGTTGGCCATAGATCACGGTTGACTTATATTGTTTTTATTGTCAAACAGCCCCTCAAACATTTTTTTTGAGTTTGTATATATACCTTTATATTTTTTTTACAAACTATATATACTTTTATTAAATCACATTATCCATTTCCTGCAATTCAAGGAAGTACTTGCTTGTAGTGGGCTGGTATAGAGAAGGAGAAACTATTATCCCTGTATATTCAACCAAGAGAAAGAGTTTTGACTTTTATGTGTATAGTTCCCCAACAATATCTCATTAAATTACTAGCCAGTGGATAATCCATGATAAAGCAGTGTCTTCTTAATAGCTTATCTATATAGCAGCCTGATATATCTGTCAATCAACAAGCATGAATCTGGCACCTGCCATCTACAAAGTATTGATACTATGCAAGATATAGAGATCAATTATATTTGTGGCTTTGCTTTTAAACAAAGAGCACGATCTCTATTACGTAAAGGTGTTTTCTATTTTTATTATCTTTTGTAATTTGAATTATGAACTTTGCAGAATTCGTGTCACTGCTGTAGAGAGCAGTATCCATAATCACTAAAATGTTGTTTTCCTCAATATATTCACTGATCTAATGAGTGTGTCTTAGTTGTGTGTAAATGATACTTACAGCAACTGCTTAAGTTAAAACACAGTCCAGAAATAGTTATGTTTTACTGTCATGAAGGAGAACTGACACTTCTATTCCTGAACTTAAGATACATAATATCACTTGTGCTGCATTATGTATTCTGGATTTCTCTGTGAAATCTTTAACATAGGAAATTGTGTGCAGACACGATAAAACTCATAAATTTAACAAATCTACTTAGTTTGTCAGAGCAAACTTTATCCTAAGAGTAGTTACAAATTTCTGCACTGGTACCAAAAGCTCAATGATAAAGGATTTTATTTGCTTACCTCTAAAGGATTTTATTTGCTTACCTCAGTGGAATAAGAAGGAATGTGTTTTGACTCTCATTGGGTTGTTGTGTATATAGATTAGGAAAGAAAACTTCGTGCTATATCATAAGAATTTTAAAGAATTAGGGGCAAGGGTTATCAAGTGCTTACCACAGTTTGCTTTTCCTTTTTAAAAAATAATTAACACAGACTATCAATACAACATTCAAATATTTATAGAACATAACACAAATTATTGTAAATTGCCATATAGATTTCTGTAAGGAGAGTATTAATATCACTCCTTCACAGGTTAATCCATCCTTTTCCATAGACTTCAGATTGAACTTTTAACCTCTGATGGCTATCTTATAATTTTTTATGCATGTTCATAAAAAACAACTTGGTTAAAAGAATGTGGTTGTCTCAAGGTAAAATTATTCCTATTACTATAAAAAATCAATGGTACCTCATGCCCTGAGATCAATATAATTATATGTAATTATTGTACAAATAATATCTTTGTAGAAAAAAATCCATTTTTTACCTGAAGACGAGGGTAGTTCCTTCCCAAATCCTCAAAAATGCATTAAGATAGATAGATAGATTGATTGATAAGGGAAAGCATGACATTTTTCTGAAAATATAATAGAGGACTATATATGTGTATGTATCGAGACTGAAATTTGGTATAAAATAAGGATTTTCTTACACTCCATTCAAGGAATAAAGATAACTAATGATTTTCAAGGATACCATTTTAAGGAATTTAAGATCTCTATGTATTCAATCTTTATAGAACAAAAATTACAGGAACAAAATGCAGAGTATAAAATCAATAAGAAAACAAGGAAACATTTATAAAAATAAAACAGTAGTAACACTAATATTTCTTTCAATCCATGATATTTTTAATTGACAAAAAATGAAATAAGAAGCCAATTATAGTGAACATAATAGATGGATATTAGAATAGAGAATACACTTTATTTTTAAGGAACTATGGACCGTTTACAAAAGTTGACCATATATTAGGTCTCAAAATAAACTTCGGTAGTTGCTAGAAAGTAGACATTTCATAGAAATCATTCACTGTTCAAAGTGTAATCTAGCCAGAAATTAATTGAAAAACAGAAAAAAAACTTACACCTGAGTAAAGAAAGAAAACTTCTCCCTAGTTAAATTAAGAATTTATAAATCTTCTTTGGTGAGGTGTCTGTTCAGATCTTCTGCCCAATTTTTTTATCAGGTTGTGTCTTTTATTATTTTTGAGTTTAATGATGTTTTTAAAGGTGAGAATAATAACAGCTTTTTATATGCTGTTGGGGATGATCCACTAGAGGGTGAAAAATAATGTAAGAGAAAGGAGGGTTGCTGGAACACACCTTTAGGATGTGAGAAAGACGGGGTATAGTGCTCAAGTCTCTAAATTACTCAACCACTGAATTTTCATTATATGAAAACTAAACAGTGTCTCTTGCACACACAGTATTCAGTATATGCTGAATATATATAAAGTATATATACACATATATATTTTGAAAGTATGTACATATACTGAAATGCAATATGAGAAACGTAGAAACTTAATTATGAGGTAAATCACAAGGTTGTTAAACAAAGAAACATTGTAATAGAACAATTTATTTCCCTGAAATATGCACATTTTAAAGTAGTATCTTGTTTTAAAAACTACAGTAGCAACTAGTATTTTCATTTCTTAAATATTGGTAAGAGATTATCTTTCCCCTGCATTTCTTTTCACTACATTCCTTCTGACCTAACATATAGGCTTGTAACATAGAGGCTTGTAAAAAATACAATAACACTATATGTTAGGTCAGAGGGAATGTAGTGAAAGGGAATATAGTTTACTATTTATAATTTGTTATAAATTATTTATTATAATCACATATTAAGTACTATATCAAATTATAGTTTATTATATTAAAATTATTTATATATTGGAATAAATTATTGGATTCATTTTTTATAATTTAGTCCATTATTATTATAAATGGATTGAATGAACCTATTTGGATGCAGGCTTTTATTCATCCTTGTCTTTTCTTTCAGTTCTCTATTTTCCCACTCTTTCCC
>NW_020173979.1:12591921-12624539 GCF_003031525.2 Neophocaena asiaeorientalis asiaeorientalis | reverse complement strand
ATTCTTCTTTTGTCATTCCTTTTAGATTTTTATCATGTCATTTATGACACTGGGTTTTAGTTATAGAAGAACAGAGTTTAGTGAAATTTCAGTTTAGTGAAATTATTCGAAGACATTACCATCTTTGAAAATGTATTAAAATTTCCTGTAAAAGTGTTTAATCATGAAACATGTCTTCTCTTTGCCAAATTTATAATTTAAATAATGCATTTTCCTATATCAGACTAATTATTCTGACATTTCTATTCTGATACAGAAATGAAAAATAAAAGATCCTTGGCTTTCAAAGAATTTCTAAGGATATCAGGGAACTATTTCAAAACACATACCCATTTAGCTGACATCAACTGACACAACTCCTGCCTTTAAGTTGCTCAGTCTTGTAGGAAGACAATAAATATATAAATGTCATAAAATATAAGAAGTAAGATTGAAGCTATTTTATATAAATGTCATAAAATATAAGAAGTAAGACTGAAGTGAGAAACAGTTCCTATCTGTTGTGAGAGAATGGTCTCTCACTTAATGCTATTCTTAGGATCAAGTGAGACAATGCAGGAAGCTGGCTTAATGCAGTACCTGTTACAAGGTCAGTGTTCATTAAATGATAGTGCTAGAAATTGTTTCATTGATCTTTCTCTTTGTTGGGTTTCTCCAGAAGCAGATACTAAGACAAGAATTTGAGTGTAAACAGTTTATCCAGTAGGTGATCCCAGATTACTTACATCATCAAGCTAGTTACCACTGTGAGCTTAATCTTGCCAGGGAGCTCAATGGTCCACATCACAAGATCACACCTCAGAGTTATCCTCCACCTCCACTCCATGGGGTGTGGAAACTAAGGGTATGTATCCAATTCACAGGCTGCCATTGGTAGAAGATGGACTACAAGGACATTAATTCTCTTATACTTCTGGCTTGTTCTAAGTATAGGTTCATTGCACCTGTGTCCTCTCCCCCAAATTCTTCTGGTGGAGAACTATTCACATTTACAGTGAGAAGCATTTTGATGTTGAGATGAAGGCCAATCACCCACAGTATCTGCTACTTTCTACAATGATGGTAATTGCTATTACTGAAATCATTTAGGAGAACAGACAAGAGTCACCCAGTTTAATCTATGAGAGTACAGGCTTTCCAAAGAAAGGGTAATCAATGTATAATATTTGAAAGATGAACTTCTGGAAGTTAGAAATTTTCCAGATAAAGAGGGAATATTATGTAGGAAGGTCTAAAGGCTCTGGAGAGCCTGGTCTCCTTGATAACTGAAAATAGTTTGATCAGCCTGCAATACAGGTTGGGGATAAAACCTCCAAGGGGAAAGACAGAGAAGTTGGCAAGGACCAGATCACAAATGATGTCATATGCAATGTTGCAGTATTTGGGTCTTATTCTAAGAACAATGGTGGCCCACAGAAGTATTTCAAAGCAAAGAGTCACATGATCCAATCTGAGATTTAGACAGATTTCTTTTCTGCTATAAAGATTGGCCTAGATTTCAAGAGATTATCAGTGGCCTTTGATCATATAGAAAAAAATGTGTCACAGGTGCCTTCCAGGCACAGGATTCAAAAGGGTGACATTGTTTCTAAAATCAGAAATAAGGGTCTTTCCCATAGGGAAACATTTTGGTATTTGTTATAAAGACCCTAAACGGTCAGACTGGTATGTGCTTTCCTAGAGGAAAGACAAGAACTGGCCAGTAAAAATGAGATCTCACATTGAAAAAAATCAACAAAATGCCTTTGGAATAAATCATAGATGGGAATAAGTACATAGATGTTCAAAATAAAGAAATCTTGTTAATCTGGGTGACAAAAAATTTGAAAATAAAAAAGAGTCCAACTGAAGCATTCTTAAGAAAAATTTAACACTAGATATTCTCAAAATATTAATAGTAGCTATCCGAATTTTGAGTGACTGTTAGTCTTTATTCTTTTGCTTGCCTGAGGCTTTCTTTTTTAATGTGCATCTACAGTTCACATAAAAGTAACATTAAATTCCATATATATGTGTTAGCATACGGTATTTGTTTTTCTCTTTCTGACTTACTTCACTCTGTATGACAGACTCTAGGTCCATCCACCTCACTACAGATAACTCAATATGGACATATATACACTACCAAACGTAAGGTAGATAGCTAGTGGGAAGCAGTCACATAGCACAGGGAGATCATCTAGGTGCTTTGTGACCAGCTAGAAGGGTGGGATAGGGAGGGTGGGAGGGAGGGAGATGCAAGAGGGAAGAGATATGGGAACATATGTATATGTATAACTGATCCACTTCCTTATAAAGCAGAAACTAACACACCATTGTAAAGCAATTATACTCCAATAAAAATGTTAAGAAAAAAAAAAAGTAACATTAACAACAAAAACCAATACAGCACTATAATTCCACTATAGAATTATACTCTTGGAGGACTGTTAGAGGCATAAGAGGCCAAAGAGAGCTGAGGGATGGTAAATATATTTTATCTTCTGTTCTAATCTAATAACCTAAATATATTTTATCTTCTAGCTCTAATTGATAACAGTTGCATAGAGCACTGTGATAGGAATGATTCTGAAGCTGACCTTGATTAGTGATGCTTGCCATCGGTACAGAATGTAGAAATTATGGTATCTGGTGTTTTCCATTTGTTATCAAAATCTGCTCCCTCATTTCATAGAGGGCAAAATGGAAGCCCTTTGAAAGGAAAGGATTTATTGCCTGAGATCATACAGAGTTCTAATTACAGATCAATTATATGCACTTCTAATTCAGTGTAGAATAATATATATGTCTTGAAAAAGTCTCCATGTGGTGAAAAACACTCCATGTGGTGAATTTGCAAATAATACAAGAATCCCTTAAAAATGCAAAATTAAAGAAAGAATAAAAAGAGTTCTGAGTTATCCCAATCGCTGAATCATTTTCCGTATTCAGAATTCCACTTAGCCTGAGCTAGCTAAGTCCACCTGACTCTGAGATCTCACTTTTATTTTTAAATCCACGAACTAGCATGCCCAGATGCGAGGTATCGTTTTCTCTAAATTAAATAACAGTCAAGACTCTGTAATTTTCCTAATGAAGACTCATGCATAGCACCAATCCTTCTAAAGTATATTCAGGTAAGGATGTGTGATTTTAACATCTAGACTTGCTAAGGGACTCATTTAAAGAAAGAGTGTCCTACAAGGAGCTCTTGAGATCCAACACATGATTAAATAGGGAAAAGCTGGCAGAACTTGGCATGTTTTTCAAAGGAGAGCAAAAACTACAAGATTGAGATCTGCTACTGACTCACTTAACAAGGAACACAGCAATTTCCAATGAAGATGGAAAGTAGTGATGTTTAGGAACAATTATGACTGTTGTGGTACTTTGTGGACCACAAGGTCCAGATCACTTTTCCTCTCAGGATTCAGAGCTAATCTTATACACAAGTCTCTAAATAACCATCTCTGTTTGCATCACTTGACTGAGGAGGTACCTCCTATGCCCTTTAGCTTTCAGCTGAGTTGCCACTTTAGTCAGGAACTTTTTTCTCTTCCCCAAACTGGGTCTTGCAGCTTTCCTATACATTCACTTAGTGTTCTTTATTTATTGGGTCATAGCACATATCAGTATGTTACCTTGTCTATTTATGTGCATTTTTCCCTGACCACATTATAAGCCATGTGAGGGCAGAGAGCATGCCTTTCATTTCTATTGATAATTCTTCCATACCTACAATTGTATCTACTGTATAATAAATGATTACTAAATACGTCTGAATGAAAGAGCAAGTGAGTGAATTACAGAATTACCCATTATATTTTTATCAAGGTATTAGGAATATAAATGCCCTAGGCTCATCTCACCATTCCTTTTAAAGCTGCCATTCAATTCACAAGGGCTGATGGGGAAATGGGCATGGGGAGTGCATTATTCCTGAGCAATCACTAAAGATATTCTGAGGAAGGCAAAACCCTGCCATCCTGATGTGTCCTCAAGATCTAAAGGACCACCTACGTGAAAAAAAGAGACAATAAAACCTAACCTGTTCCTCTGGTGGTCATCACATCAAAGGGCTTATATATTGATTTGGGATGCTATCATTTACCACAATCAGAGCAAGTAAAACAATAAAAAATGTCGGTGTATAAATCTCATTAACTTGTACATTTTGAAGTTGATAGAAACAAGTAAAATTGGCTTTCCTTCATTTCAGAGTAATTACTGTACTCAAAACTTAGAAAGTCAATAAATGCATTTCAATGTATATGATACAATAATCATGTATTATGGTCCATTTTCAAACAAATCATAATTGTTGTCTGAATATGACTCAAATCACCAAGGAACTTTCAGAAATGCTAAATTACTTGCAATTTGAACATGCTAAAAATGCCATGCCATTTACCACACAAAACAGATGAGTCATGGGCCAAACTTAGAAAATGCAATTTACTGTAAGTGACATTACTAAAATGCTTAACACATGGTATGGTCACTGAGGTTACACAAGGATGGTTTATTTAAAAAAAGTCTGATTTTAGATATTTTCATGGATTTCCAATTAAGATGATTTTAAATAGTTTAAGCCTTCTGTGTTTGGAAAATATCAACTCAGTCCAACCCAAAATTCTTTTTTTTTTTGGACAAGATGCAGAAGTCTCTCCTCTGGCCATCGAAATAATTTGAGCTCTTTAAAGTCTCTCCTTGGGGTACAGGTACTTTTTTTCATTTAGTTAGTGTATTCTAATTGAGAATCCTTTAAATGTCAGGCTCAATGCTAAGGGCTGACTATAAAGAGTTTAAAGACACTATCCCTATTCCAAAGGATTCATGGTTTAGCACAAGATGACCACTGGTGACTAAAGGTTTGAAAACATCAGTCTTTCACCTCAGTGACTATAGGAGAATCTTCCCAAGCAATGGCTTGAAAAGTGAGTAGGTTTCAATCAGGATAGAGTGGGTAAGCAAATACTCAGAGTGGCTAGTAAATCTCTAGATGACTGGCAATAGGCCACTCAAGAGAAAAAGGCAGAGAAATGCTTGATCACAGTGGCCCTTGAGTGTCATGCTAAAGTGTGAATTTTATCCCTAATGGTAAAGATAATCCATTAAAGGATTTTAACCAGAGCAGTGACCCTTCATATTTATTCATTAGAAGGACACCTCTGTTGGCAGTGTGCGGCACTAATTAAAGAGAAACGAGACCAGGCAGATTCCAGAGCAGAGGCTGACCCAAGAATCCAAGTGAGAGGTTAAAGCAATCAAATGAAGATCTTTACAAATATGGGAAAGAGGTCATTCCTGATTGGGAATACCTCTGTCTGAATGACTAGTGATATAATACTTCCTTATCTTGTGAGCTGGGTGGAATAAAGTACATGTATCCCAAAGCTAAATTTAAACTGATTCCATATAAGCATTTCATAAACCACACAAAGATACATCACATTTGGATACATATTTCGTAAATAATACTTTTATGTATCCCTCTAACTTTATCACTTATTTAGCTACCCAAACGTTTGATTGAGCATTCACTCTGTGTATGCACCGTGGGAGGCACACAGGGAGTTATACAGGCATAATCTCAATCCTGAAACATCTAGACTTCTGGTTCCAAATCACAAGAAGCTAGTTATTTAACAACTGAAGGCAACATTTTAAAAAATACCAAGATATTTAAAAGCATGGTTTTTTTTGGTTTTTTCTTTTGCGATACGCGGGCCTCTCACTGTCGTGGCCTCTCCCGTTGCAGAGCACAGGTTCCGGATGCGCAGGCTCAGCGGCCAGGGCTCACGGGCCCAGCCGCTCCGCGGCACATGGGATCCTCCCAGACCGGGGCACGAACCCACGTCCCCTGCATCGGCAGGCGGACTCTCAACCACTGTGCCACCAGGGAAGCCCAAGAACATATGTTTTGAGCATAAGGAAACCAGAGTAATATATCTAGACTAGGATAGTAATAGGAAGATTTTCTTGCATATATTGGGCACAACTGGGCTTTAAAGAAATGGAAAAAGACTAGAGGCAGACCCACTCTAGATTATATAACAGAAATAAAGATCTAGCAAGGAGAATGAGTTTGGGGCATATGGAGGGGGTCAATATGGTATACCGAATATCCAAGTGCTCCTGGGAGACTGGCAATTCTGCCTTTCCTCCAATGAATCTGCATTTATAAGGAAAGTTCAGCCCTTGAGCCTGAGAAGTCCAAAGGGCAGTTAGAAATGAATAACGCAAAAATGTGGAGGTGAATAGTGGTAACAGAGTCCCGTCAACTCTTCAATGTCCTATTCCAGATTCTTCTTGCAATCTTGCTTTCAGCTTCTCTGACACACTCTTTTAGCATTGTGACTAATTCCGTTTCTCTAATTAAGTAACATATTTGGTTTTATTATCATATTTAAACAGTCACTCAGGTAACCCACTTTACGAAGGAAAAAGATTTTAAATTCTTCAGGTGGGTTTCATGGTTACGCTTCCATTCACCTTTCCAGCTTTTTTGTGCCAGCTTCCCTGTTGCCCTCTTTGCCTTTTGTCAGTTCACTAAGCACAGCCAGCGTGTTCCCTTGTAAGGATCTTTCTGGACAACTGTTGCTCTTGCTTGGATTGTACTTTCTTTTTCCTCTACTCTTGACTCTCTCTCCACTCTTACTTCAAAGCTACAGTGTCACTTTCTTAGATAGGACTTTTGTGGCAGCCCGCTGTCTACATTTGTTCTCCCTGTTAAATTTATCAACACATATGATTTTTTAAATTTGTGTGTTATTTTAAGGTTTGTCTTCCTGTAAACTTATGAATAGCATATTTTTGGTTCATTTCTATATACATATTGCCTATAAGACTCTGGAAACACTCATACATTTTTTTTAATGTATTTATTTTAATGTATTTATTTTTATGGATTTTAATGTATTTACTTATTTATTTTATTTATTTATTATTTTTGGCTGCTTTAGGTCTTCGTTGCTGCACGCGGGCTTTCTCTAGTTGCGGCCAGCGGGGGCCACTCTTTGCTGCGGTGCCCGGGCCTGTCACAGTGGCTTCTCCTGTTGCGGAGCACGGGCTCTAGGCATGTGGGCTGCAATAGTTGTGGCACATGGGCTGCAGGAGTTTTGGCACACGGGCTCAGTAGTTGTGGCTCGCCGGCTAGGAATTAATGGATAGGGAGATGGATAAATGTATGAGGAAAATAAAGCCATATTTTGTTATATTTATGCCCAAGTATTGTGTCTGGTGCTATTGCAAATGTATTTTTTTAAACGTTCATTCCAGTAGCTTAGCATTGGTATGTTGTAAAGCAATTGGTTTATATATTGACTTTTCATCCTAAGACTTTTCTATTCTTGTGTATTATTTCTGGGAGTGTTTTGGGAGTCAAGAGGGGTGGTTTGGTATTTTCTACATAGACAATAATTATCTACAAATGAAAACATTATTATTTCTTTCCAACTTGTTTAGCTTTCTTTTTTGTTTTATTGTACTATCTAGGATCTCTAGCACAGTATGGAATAGGATTGCTGATAAAGGACATTCTTGCCCAGTTCTCCTTTGTAAAAAAGCATCCGGTCTCTCATATTAAATATGATGTCAACTGCACATTTTTAAATGGATATCTTTTAATAAATTAAGGATGTTAGGTTTTTAGTTTACTTGCAAGTTCTAACTTCCTTAACAAGTTAGAAAAACTGCCCTCTGCTTCTATTTTCTGGAAGAGATTGTGGAGAATTGGTATTATGTCTTCTTTAAATGTTTGCTAGAATTCACCTTTGAAACAATTTGGGTCTCTTGCTTTCTCTTTAGAAGTTATAAATTATTGATTCAATTTATTTAATACAGATAGGATTTATCAAGTTATATATTTCTCCTTGTGTGAATTGTAGCAATTTGTTGAATTTTTCTAGTGAAATAGGATCAATAGTGGCAATCCCTTCTTCATTTTTAATATAGTAATGTGTGTCTTACACCTTTTTTTCTTGGTTAGCCTGGCTAAATGTGTATCAATTTCATCAGCCTTTTATAAGAACCAACTTTTGTTTCAATGATTATCTCTATTGCTTTCCTGTTTTCAAGTTCATTGATTTATGTTCTAATTAGTATTATCTATTTTCTTCTGCTTGACTTAGGCTCACATTTCTTTCCTTTCTCTAACTTCCTAAAGTGGAAGTTTAGATTATTGATTCTAAATACTGCTCTTCTAATATAAGCATTCAATGCTACAAATTTCTCTCTAAGCACTGCTTTTATTGCATACTACAAATTTTGATTTCATTATTCTATTTTCATTATTATTTAGTTCAAAATATTTTTCATTTCTCTTGAGACTTCTTAATTGGCCCATATAAAAGAAGTGTACAGTCAATCTCCAAATATTTTGGACTTTTCCAGCAATCTTTCTGTTATGATTTCTAGTATAATTTCATTCTGATGTGAAGGTATACTTTGTAAGATTCCAATTTAAGAAAAACTGTTAATAACTGTCAGTGTGTGTTTTATAATCCAGGGTGTGTTTTTATTTTATTGAATGCTCCATTGAGCTTGAAAAGAAGTGTATTCTGTTGTTGTGAGATGGAGTATTCTAAAAGAGTCCATTAGAACAAGTTGATTGACAGCAGTGTTCAATTTATCTATATCCTCTGCCTGCTTTATTTGATTTTCTTTCTGATTTTCTGCCTGCTTTATTTGTCCATTACTGACAGATGACTATTGAAGTCTCCAAATATAATAGCAGATTTTTCTATTTTCAGTTCTATCAATCTTTGGCTTATGTAGTTTGATGTTCTGTTGTTAGATAAATACACATTAAGGACTGTGACGTCATCTTGGAGACTCAACAATTTATGATTATTTAATGCTCCTTTTTACCCCTAATATTTTCCCTTGTTCTGAAGTCTGCTTTGTCTGAAATTAATATAGTTATTATATATTTCTCTTCATTAGTGTTTGCATGGTATAACTTTTCCTCAATCCCTTTATTTTTAATCTATATGTACTGTTATATTTCAAATGGGATTTTCCTCGACAACATAGAGTTGGGCCTTTTTTAAAATTCTGATAATCTCTTTTAATTCATGTGATTAGTTCTATCTCATTTAAAATCATTATTGATATAATCAGATTAATATCCACCATGTTTATAACTGTCTTCAATTCACTGATTTTGTGTCTGCACCTCCTCCTTTATTTTCTGTCTTGTCTAGTTGTTTTTTTTTTTTTTTGCGGTACGCGGGCCTCTCAGTGTCATGGCCTCTCCCGTTGCAGAGCACAGGCTCCAGACACGCAGGCTCAGCGGCCATGGCTCACGCACCCAGCCGCTCCGCGGCATGTGGGATCCTCCCGGACCAGGGCACGAACCCGTGTCCCCTGCATCGGCAGGTGACTCCCAACCACTGTGCCACCAGGGAAGCCCTTGTCTAGTTTTAATTATGCATTTTATATGATTCTATTTTGTATCTCCTATTAGCATATCATTTATATTCCTTTAAAAAAGTTTTTTTGAGTGGCTAGCTTTCAGGTTACGATATACATTTTCAACTTATCCAAGTTGATCTTCAAATAATACTATACTGTTTCACATGTAGTACAGATAATATAGAATGAAAACTTCCTAGTTCCTCCTTCCCATTCCTTGTGGCAATGTTATCATTTATTTCACTTATCAATATGTGTATAGAATTCACTGGGTATAGAAATCTTATGTGGAAAACATGGTCTTTCATAATGAAGTATGATATTAATAGTAAGGTTTTTAAAAGATGTTCTTTATCATGTGGAGGAAATTAGCTTCTTCCCTAGTATGCTAAAGGTTTTTTTTTTTAATCATGAATGAGTGTTGAATTTTGTGAAATGATTTTCCTGTGCAAATACTCATATGGTAGATTATAATAATTGATTATTGAACCAGTCTTGCAATCTAGAATAAATCCCACTTGTACGTGGCATATGCATTTTATACTTTGTTGGATTTGATTTTTATTTATTATCTATTGGCCTGTAGTAGCTCACTTACTTGCTCACTCTCACATTTATTTAACAGTGTTTGTCTGGTTTCTATATCTATGTAATGCTGGCCTTACACAATAAGGTGGAGAGTCTTCCCTCCTGTTCTATTTTCTGGGAGAAGTTGTGTGAGAAACGGTTAATTCTTCTTTTAATGTTTTGTAAAGTTCCCCAGGGAAGCCATCTGGGCACAGAAAATTTTCAGGAGTTTTTAAAGTACAAATTTACTTTCCTACTTTATCTTGATTGAGTTTTAATAGTTTGTGGCTTTCAAAGAATTGACACATTTCTTTTAAATTGTTGAAATTTTGAGCATTCCAGAGGCATTTATCCCAGAGAAATGAAAACTTTTCATTTTTTCACAAAAAACCTGCACATGAATGTTTATAGCAGATTTATTTGTAGAAATCACAAGCTTAAAGCAAGCCAGATGTCCTTCAACTAGTAAATTGTTAAACAACCTGTGATACATATATATCCTGGATAACCACATGGCAATAAAATGCAAAGAACTTATGATAAACTCAACAAACTGGATAATCTCCAGAGAATTATGCTGAGTGAAAAAAAAATCTTTCCCAAAATATTACACATTCTATGATTCCATTTATATGACTTTCAATAAGTTAACAGAATTAGAGAAATGGAGAACAGGATATTGGTTGCTAGGTGTTGGGGAGGGAAGGAGAAGGGAAGTGGGTGTGACCACAAAAGGGTAGCATGAGTGATGCTTGTGGTGATGGAAATGGTCTGTATCCTGACGGCATCAATTTCAGTATTCTGGTTGTGGTATTGTACTATAGAGTTGCAAAATGTTCCCATTGGTGGAAACTTGGTAAAGAGCACTGAGAGTAAAGAGCATCCACAATCCTGCTGTATTATTTCTTCTAACTGCGTTTGAATCTACAATTATCTCAAAACAATAAATTTAATTTAAAACTACATTTAGGAGATACGACACTCAAAGGCAACATAGGAACTGTTTGCATCCTGATTAAAAAAAAAACTCTCAAAAGATTTTATGACAATCAAATAATTTGAATATAGATTGGTTATTTGATGATACCAAAGGAAGTAGGATTATTTTGTTCGGTGTGATAATTGGCACTGTGGTTACAAAATGAAACTGTTTGAGATTCATACTGCAGTACTAGGATCAAAAGAATGGTGGTTTTCTTTGAAATACTCTGGAAAAAAATATAAAAGTGTGTAGAGGATTTATGGAACAAAATAATATTTGAGAAATAAACTGGTGCTGTATCTTGTCATCCTATGGCCCTTGCTGCTGCTTCTTCCCACAATCCTGGCCAGAGTCACTGCAGTAAGCGCTGAAAACCCAGATCCCATTTTCATGGGATATGTGCACACATTCACACCTCAGACCCCAGGACCACTGACACAGTAAGCGCACCTATTCCCAAGGACCCAGGTGCTGTGGTAATTTTGCACGTACCTCATCCCAGAACCCCAGCTCTGCTACTGCTCTGACTGCCAGCATGCCAGGCCAGGTGCCAAAACAGATCTCCTCAACTAGAACTTACTCCCAAAGGCAAAAACAGAAACAAAAACAAGAAGAGCCTAGCAGTAGTAGCCTCTAAGGAACCTAATAGCTCTAGCTACCACTGCCACTCACAGGTCCTCCGTGGTGCCGGCCACAGAAGACCTCCTGCAGTTTGCACTGATGTTAACCTCAGCTGATGTAGCTGCATGAAGATTATGCCACCATGCTTTTCCATGAACCAAAGGCACTGCATCCCATCCAGCTGGCACTCTCACAGCCACCTTCAAGTGAATGTCTTTTCCCACTGAAGCTAGTCCAAAAAGGCTTACTGTGCCCTCAAATGCACAAACATCAACACAAATCTGGGGAGAGTGATGGCCATCTGGGTACATGAAGCTCAAAGATGCTCAGATACAAACCAAGAGATCTTCACTGAAACACATTATAATCAAGCTCTCAAAAATCAGAGAATTTTGAAAGCAGCAAGAGAAAAAAGACTTATCACATAAAAGGAAATCCCAGTAAGGCCATAAGCTTATTTCTCAGTAGAAGCCTTGCAGGCTAGGAGAGAGTATGATGATATATTCAAAGTGCTCAAAGAAAAAACATTTCAACTAGGATACTTTACCCAGAAAAGCTGTCCTTGATCTTATATACAGAAAACCATAAAGACTCCATTGAAAAATTTATATGAATTAGTAAGTAATTAATATGTGAATACATTTATGAATTCAGTAAAGTTGCAGAATACAAAATCAACATACAGAGATCAGTTACGTAAGAATTCTTATGATGACTGATTCGAATTTTATCAAGTGATTTTTTTCTGCATCTACAGAGATAACCATATGGTTTTCTAATATTTTAATTTTAGGAATTTTGTGTCTGTGTTTACAGGTATTATTGGGCTATAACTTTATACTTCATACGATTCTTGACTTGCTTTGACATCAATTTTATATTTGCCTCATAAAATGATTTGGGAATATTTCATATTTTTCTATTCTCTTTAATACTTTGTGGAGATACAAATTATCCTTTCCTTTAAAGTTTGGAAGACTAAATATAGCTAGATCTGGTATTATTAATATCATGGGTTGATTTTTAGCTATGGATTCACATTGTTTAATAGTTAGAAGTTTATTCAGATTTTCTTTCCTTCTATAATCAGTTATGTTAAGTATTTGTTGTTTATTTAAGTTTTCAGCTGTACTATATGTAAAATCATATACCTTTTTTTGTATATATGTCGTCTTTCCCATCGTATTTTTAGTGCTCTAAAGAAAGTGTGGGACTTCCCTGGTGGCGCAGTGGTTGAGAGTACGCTTGCTGATGCAGGG
The DNA here is from genome assembly GCF_003031525.2 of Neophocaena asiaeorientalis asiaeorientalis. Lineage (NCBI taxonomy): Eukaryota > Metazoa > Chordata > Mammalia > Artiodactyla > Phocoenidae > Neophocaena > Neophocaena asiaeorientalis. The sequence goes on along the minus strand of NW_020173979.1, from coordinate 12,611,714 downwards.
GACACGGGTTAGTGCCCCAGTCCGGGAAGATCCCACACGTCGCGGAGAGGCTGGGCCCCGTGAGCCATGGCCGCTGAGCCTGCGCTCCGCAACGGGAGAGGCCACAACAGTGAGAGGCCCGCGTACGGCAAAAAAACAAAACAAAACAAAAAAAAGTGTGAATTTTTTATTTTTCTGATGCTCTTATAACTTTGCTATTTGTTTTTCTTTTTCTAAAGTTTTACTACATTGTGTCTTTGTGTAAATTTATTTTTATTAATCCTCATTTCTTGTTTTTCATCAGCTTTGGATAATTATAACTATTATCTCCTTAAATACTGGCTTTAGTTTATCTTATTATCTCTGTTCTCTCTTTTTAGAAATTACATTAGACATATGTTGCAATATCTCATTCTGTTTGAAAAAGTTTTGTTATATTTTGACCATGATTTCCTTTACTTTCGCTTTTTTATTCACTAATATCCTCAACATTTAATACTATTGATTCTGAATAAATCATGTATTTGAGGGCATTTATTTATTTATACATAGATTAAATATGAGTTGACTGTCAGCTGTGTGTTTGTTAGGTACCATGTAAGGCACTGAAGATACAACGGTAAACAAAACTGATATATGTTCTTCTCTCATGGAAATTACAAATGCTATAATTCTTCTTGTTGCTAGATCACTGCATACAACCATGTTTATTTCCTTAGGATATGTTTTAGACATACATTTCCTGGTTGAAAAAATGTGAAATGTGCTAACTTTGCCAATTTTTTTTTTGCTGAGAGCTTGTACTAATTTATACACAATAGCCAATGTAAATGATGAGAAGCCTCTCCTACAAAAAACTATATAGCGTGTGTATGTTTGTGTATGTGCATATACATGTATACAGTCAGTAAAAGTTTCTTTTTTTCCTTTTGGATATTCTCAAGCATTTTCTATATCTTTAAAGTAAAGATGGTAATAGGAACATACATATCGATAATTACCTTAAATGTATATGGATTAAATGCTCCAACCAAAAGTCAGAGACTGGCTCAATGGATACAAAAACAAGACCCTTATATATGCTGTCTACAAGAGACCCACTTCAGACCTAGGGACACATACAGACTGAAAGTCAGGGGATGGAAAAAGATATTCCATGCAAATGGAAATCAAAAGAAAGCTGGAGTAGCAATTCTCATATCAGACAAAATAGACTTTAAAACAAAAACTATTACAAGAGACAAAGAATGACACACATAATGATCAAGGGACCAATCCAAGAAGAAGATATAACAATTGTAAACATTTATGCACCCAAAATAGCACCTCAATACATAAGGCAAACACTAACAGCCATAAAGGGGAAATCGACAGTAACACAATCATAGTAGGGGACTTTAACACCCTACTTTCACCAATGGACAGATCATCCAAAATGAAAATTAATAAGGAAACACAAGCTTTAAATGATGGACTTAATTGATATTTATAGGACATTCCATCGAAAAACAACACAATACACTTTCTTCTCAAGTGCTCATGGAACATTCTCCAGGATAGACAATATCTTGGGTCACAAATCAAGCCTTGGTAAATTTAAGAATATTGAAATCATATGAAGTATCTTTTCAGGCCACAACTCTATGAGACTAGATATCAATTACAGGAAAAAAGCTGTAAAAAATACAAACACAAGGAGGCTAAACAATACACAACTTAATAACCAAGAGATCACTGAAGAAATCAAAAACTACATAGAAACAAATGACAATGAAAACATGATGACCAAAAACCTATGGGATGCAGCAAAAGCAGTTCTAAGAGGAAAGTTTATAGCAATATAATCCTACCTCAAGAAACAAGAAACATCTCAAATAAACAACCTAACCTTACACCAAAATCAAATAGAGAAAGAAAACAAAAAAACGCCAAATTTAGCAGAAGGAAAGAAATCATAAAGATCAGATCAGAAATAAATGAAAAAGAAATGAAGGAAACGATAGCAGAGATCAATAAAACTAAAAGCTGGCTTTCTGAGAAGATAAAAAATATTGATAAACCATTCGCCAGACTCATCAAGAAAAAAAGGGAGAAGACTCAACTGAATAGAATTAGAAATGAAAAAGGAGACCTAACAACTGACACTGCAGAAAACAAAGGATCATGAGAGATTACTATAAGCAGCTACATGCCAATAAAATGGAAAACCTGAAAAAAATGGACAAATTCTTAGAAACTCACAACCTTCCGAGACTGAACCAGGAAGAATAGAAAACATAAACAGACCAATCACAAGCACTGAAATTGAAACTGTGATTAAAAATCTTCCAACAAACAAAATCCCAGGACTAGATGGCTTCACAGGCGAATTCTATCAAAAAATTAGAGAAAAGTGAACACCCATCCTTCTCAAACTCTTCCGAAATATAGCAGAAGTAGGAACACACCCAAACTCATTCTACAAGGCCACTATCACCCTGATACCAAAACCAGACAAAGATGTCACAAAGAAAGAAAACTACAGGGCAATATCATTGATGAACATAGATGTAAAAACCCTCAACAAAATACTAGCAAACAGAATCCAACAGCACATTAAAAGGATCATACACAATGATGAAGTGGGGTTTATCCCAGGAATGCAAGGATTCTTCAATATACACAAATCAATCAATGTGATACACCATATTAACAAATTGAAGGAGAAAAACCATATGATCATCTCAACAGATGCAGAAAAAGCTTTCAACAAAATTCAACACCCATTTATGAAAAAAACCCTCCAGAAAGTAGGCATAGAGGGAACTTACCTCAACATAATAAAGGCCATATATGACAAAGCCAGAGCCAACATCATTCTTAATGGTGAAAAACTGAAACCATTTCCACTAAGATGAGGAAAAAGACAAGGTTGCCCACTCTCACCACTATTATTCAACATAGTTTTGGAAGTTTTAGCCACAGCAATCAGAGAAGATAAAGAAATAAAATGAATCCAAACTGGAAAAGAACAAGTAAAGCTGCCACTGTTTGCAGATGACATGATACTATACATAGAGAGTCTTAAAAATGCTACCAGAAAACTACTACAGCTAATCAATGAATTTCATAGAGTAGCAGGATACAAAATTAATGCACAGAAATCTCTTGCATTCCTATACACTAATGATGAAAAATCTGAAAGAGAAATTAAGCAAACACTCCCATCTACCACTGCAACGAAAAGAATAAAATACCTAGCAGTAAACCCACCTAACGAGACAAAAGACCTGTATGCAGAAAACTATAAGACACTGATGAAAGAAATTAAAGATGATACAAACAAATAGAGAGGTATACCATGTTCTTGGACTGGAAGAATCAACACTGTGAAAATGACTATACTACCCAAAGCAATCTACAGATTCAATGCAACCTCATCTAATTTCTAATGGCATTTTTCACAGAACTAGAACAAAAAAAATTGTACTGAAGTAAGTCAGAAAGAGAAAAACAAATACCATATGCTAACACATATATATGGATTCTAAATAATAAAAAAAAGATTATCGTGAAGAACCTAGGGCAAGACGGGAATAAAGATGCAGACCAACTTATAAAGTAAGGAAAAGAAAATCAATATTAAATCAATTATTCTGCCTACTTCTTACAGGTTCATAATAATTTATTGGTTAAAATGTGGCTGTTGGATTTCCTGGGGGTTCCATTAATCCGTGCTATTTCTTTGATTTTTCACAACACAGGAAATTCGTAGTTGATTAGAATCTACAACTTCTTTGTAAATCCTAGGAGTTATTTCATTGACTTACTGGGTTGAGAAAATCACAATGAGAATCCTGGGTAATTTATTTTAGAAATATTGCCTGGCCTTCATTTTCATTTAAAATTATTAAATGTTAAATGTTTGATATTGTTCAGTAAGTAAAATTCAGCCTAACTTAAAAATGTTATCAAGAGGGCTGTCCTCAAAAATCTGCCTGAACAAGTAGATGAAAATGTTATATAATGCGAGCATTGGTTGTTTGTTTCAAAAGGACTGAGAAAAAGTTATTTATCAGACTAATATCTCTTGAAACACATTTCTAATTTTTGCATTCAACAATCTTTTTCTGGGCTTCCCTGGTGGCGCAGTGGTTGAGAGTCCACCTGCCAATGCAGGGGACATGGGTTCATGCCCCAGTCCAGGAAGATCCCACATGCCGCGGAGCAGCTGGGCCCATGAGCCATGGCCGCGGAGCCTGCGCGTCCGGAGCCTGTACTCCTCAACGGGAGAGGCCACAACAGTGAGAGGCCCGCGTACCGCAAAAAAAATCTTTTTCTCATGGTTTGATAAAAGGAAAACATTAAATTAACTACAATGCCCATAAATTCCATAATAGTGGACTCCTGTTGAGTGAACCACAGTGAGTCAAGATCCCCCAAATATTTATAAGGTTGATACAATGACACTGAAAAGGAATTGGCATTAGCTTGTTTTGTTCTACATAAATTATACTCTTGACGTTCGATAGGTAATTTTATTTAAGCCTGATTAAATAATACGTTCAGTAGAAGTACTAATGTCAGAAAATTACATGAACGACTATGGAGAGAAATGAGGCTTTCTTGAAAGGAATGGAATGCTTCACTGGCAAATATCTTGCGAAGCGGTCAGTCTGGTGGCAGAAAAATGAAAATCCAGGAGGCGAGTCTCAGACCGTAGTAAGAACTTTCTCCTCTCTCTGGGTGAGAGGTAAGGTATCCTCCAGAGCCTGGAGATTCTTAGAGTGTTACCTTTGGAGGGAGGGAGGTTGGGCTTCCTCTGGGTAAGCGGAGGAAGCCCAGAGCAACACCAAGAAGCAGCTCAGGCTGAGCTACTAAGAGAAGCTGTAACTTAGTCTTTGTGTTTTACTTCCCTCCCGTTATCTCTAGCTTTCAGTAAATTCTCATGGCAAAGAAGACTCTGGGCTTCACAACAGCACGTTAATGGAAAGAAAGATCTTTCTTCACACTTGGGATGGAGCTGAAAATGGAAAGAGGGATGGATCTCCTCCACTGAGCTCAAGGAAGAGACTAGCAGAATGCTCACTAAATGCTGCAGATCTGTGCGTTCATACCGGTCACCACACAGCAGCAGCAGTGTGGGGATAGAACTCTGAGGTCATAGTAAAGGACCTATTCCTGAAGAGAAGTGAGCATCAACCCAAGACCTCTCTAAAATAGTTAATAGTCACTTAGAGGGGAACAAGTTTTAGCCTGTAAGCCACTGGGAGCTCGTAGTATAAGAATATGGGTTTCATGAGATTTTTCTGCACAAGACTTTTCCCAATACTTATTTTTTTTAGAGGGAGCAGGTCTGGGCTAGAGTTTATCAACTTCATTATTTCTGAGTTTCCTGAAAGCACCATCTTCCCTACAGAATCTTCATACTGCACTCTCCCAGTCTACACCTATTTCTTTCCTCTCTGCAGCTCATAACAGCTCTTCAAGTGTGAGAGGCATCTTAACACACTGGTAAGTGATAGAGAGAAATCCCAAGGCTGGTAGTGGGGATGAGAGAGGCTGGGAGGGAGAAAGGGAGGAAGGAGATAATCACACAGATTAGCCTCTCTTACTAAAAATAAGATGTGTGATACTCTGAAAAGCAGAGATTTTAACTGCTGAATCCAAATTTCTAAATGGAGTGTGTCTCTCCAGGACATCAGATTTTGCAAGAGAAATGACTAATAAATACCAAGGACCCCAGCATACGTGAGTCCATTTTATGCTAAATACACACAACATAGAAAATCGATCATCTATCCTAACATGAATAGACAGCCCTATTATTTATTTTCATTTGAAAATCCAGCACTTAGTCTTTTAGTAAGAAAGGGTCATGGGTTTGTCCTTCATCCCTCACATGCCACTTTCTGAAGGAACTCTGCTCTAGTGTGGGGTGTTGTGTTAAAAGTGTTACATGCTAAAATGTGATATGTGAATCATATAGGTATGTAGAGCAGAACAGAGCTACTCTTTCAGGTCATTTGATGTGGGTGATATCATTTCCTGATCAAGTCATTACATTACAAAACACTTTGTGATAAATTTACACACATATTCTGTGTAAATGCTGGAGAAGGTCAAATCCAAAGTGCAGAGGAGTAGCATATGACCATAATTAGGGGTTTATGTTTCCTAGTGAACTCAATATTCCCATTCTTAAGTGAAACCATTGTGTTCATAGACCCCTCCTTCTTAGAGGAGTGGTCTCTGGGAGACATCAGAAAGCTTGAAGAGATGACAGCAAACCTTTTATTGGAAACTTGCATGCATGTATTATTCTTATGAATTCAATACTGTACAGAAGTGGGGCAATGTGATATCTTATACTTATGTCATAGGAGTACATTTTGAAACAGATTTATAAGAATCTCCAGGAACTGCTTCACCTCAGGAAAGAGTAGGAAGGGAGGACGGTGAAATTTATGTTTTCTGGAGTCACATACACTTTAGAATACTCAAGACAGAAAGTATCTCAGCATCTTGCTCTTTTATTTCCCAAGTTGTCTAAATTTGAAACTACAGAGGTAATCAAGGTCCCTATAAAAACTATAAAAAAACTTACAAGCAAGAGAAAAATACAAAATTAGTAGGGGTGTTCCAAAGAAATTGGCTAAATCAGTGGCTTTCAAACATTTTTCACTGTGATACACTATAAAAAATCCATTTGATATCACAACCCAGTATATACTTACATATGCATATATATTTACCTTTACTATGTTTGCTGCATTCACGTGTTTTCTTTTATTTCTATTCTATTTCATTTAAAAAATGTTTATAATCCATTAAGTTACTGTAATATCCACTTACAGGACTCAATTTGCTGTTTGGAAAACACTGAGTTTTACTAATGAAAAAAAATTCACAACAGACACCAAAAAGCCAGTAGCTTATTCTATACATCTGAATAACTATGAAATATGAAGGGAGCATGTAAAAAGGGTACACTTTCAGGCTTCCCTGGTGGTGCAGTGGTTGAGAGTCCGCCTGCCGATGCAGGGGACAAAGGTTCGTGCCCCGGTCCGGGAAGATCCCACATGCCGCGGAGCGGCTGGGCCCATGAGCCATGGCCGCTGAGCCTGCGCGTCCGGAGCCTGTGCTCCGCAACGGGAAAGGCCGCAACAGTGAGAGGCCCGCGTACCGCAAAAAAAAACAGAAAAAAAGGGTACACTTTCAGAAGTGTTCTGCCTTGCCTGCCCAATGTAAACTGTTTTAATATTAAGCTTTTACAGGCACCTCAGAATAATACAGAATGCTTTGCATTGTTTTCTCTGATAACAAGACATGAGTTCAGTCACAAAGAAACGCCAAGGAGAAGGGCTTATTTTTCAAGAAAGAATGATGGAAGAGTGATTGGAAAGGACATGAAAAACCTGGCCCTGTGGAAATAATGGAGAGTTTCCCAGGTACACAGAGGGAGAAGCTACCTTGCAGGTAATCACCAGGCTCAGGATGTTCAGGGAATCCTGGGTAGCTAAGAGAAGGGTATGCATCTTAAAAAGCCACTGAAGCAGGCTTCTAGCTCCAAGGACGGAACAAATAATGAGAGAGAGAGAAGAGAAAAGAGACTCTTTCATGTTTTTTTTTTTTTTTAAACTGAAGAAGATGAATAATAAAATGTTATAATCAAGAAAGAGATGAGTTCAGAGGAGAGGGCAGGATGCATATTTCAATGGAGCTTTGCAGAAAATAGTTTAAAAATTGGATTTTACTCTTAGTGAAGTAGGAAGTGATTGGAAATGCATTTTAACTAGCTTGAGACAAAAATTCCCTGAGTGAAATAATTTTTAAATAATGGTTTCACTTTTTTTCTGATTGACCAAATAGTTTCAGGGAAAGTGATATACAGAATATTTGGGGCTCCATAATTAAAGGGACAGCGATAAATTCAAATGTGCTCACATGAGAGCATCTGAGATGGTGAAAACTCTAGAATAAATGTTCTATTAAGAACCCCAAAGGACCTAGATGCATTCAACCTAGAGAAACAAATGCTAAAAAGAGACATATTTGTATCTTGTATGTAGTTTGTATCTACAAATATGAGGTCTTTTGTGTAGAAAAGGATAACACATTTTTGTGATTTGAATGAGTCACACACAAATCAAAAGACATGATCCTTCATGGAGAGGAGGACTGAAGATTTCTAATACCATATCCAACTTTAGGACTCTGTAACTCTAGATATCTACCTTAGAGTATGGTTGAGAAGATGAAATGATATGAAATGAAATATATATTAAAATATATATAACATATATACATCCAGTAATCAGAACATGGTAAGTAATAGATGGTAATTGTGATTAAACTGATAAAGTTTAATTTACTAGTAGGTTCATTAGAAATTTTATTGAAACTTTGAAAATTAAAGTTGTTTTTCTGTTCTAATAAAAATAATTTTAAATCCTCAGTTAATAAAAAAAAAAAGTCAGTGAATTTTCTAGTGAATAGAATTATCTGGGTTACTTCAACAAAGATTTTCCTAATTCAGTCACAAAATCACTGATTAATTTTTGAAAAGGGACCAGTATAAAAAGGAATTCAGGTTTGAAATATTAGATGCTATAAGAAGTGGAAAATTATTTAGAAACAAAGATTTATAATCTCCAAAATCATGATGTCAATATGAAAATAGAAATTCATTTGTAAATAATAATGTACACATTTGTCTGAAAATGAATAACTATTTTAGTGTAAAAGACCCTAATGTTTTTGAATGGGAGAGCCTTAGTTTTCATACTTCTAAATAAGTTTAAAATGTCTGCCTTCTCTCTCTCTGTCCCTCTGTGAATAGATATACAGACATTTTATATATATATATATATATATATATATAGAGAGAGAGAGAGAGAGAGAGAGAGAGAGAGAGAGAGAGAGATTGACAAAGCAATTAGTACAATGCTTGGCACATCACTGACAACAGTAATAATTAGTTTGATAATAAGACACATCACAAACATGTTTATTTAGCCAATTAAGGCTAAGTCAGCAGAATGTCCACAGGAGACACGATTACAAATACCACAGGGGAACAACTACTATACTCAGAAAATATCACTGATTTTGTTAATTTATATTCAGAGACTTATTTTAATTTCATGCTGATGATATATGTTTCTCTGCAAGAATGGGAATTTGATATTAACACCTTTTCAACCGTGTCAACATAAATGGATTTTACAGTGTAATGATGCAGGGATGATTGTTTTCTGCTTTCTTTTCCTTTCTGTTAGAGAATTTTCTTTGTGAGAAACTATTAATTATGTAAACTTATGTCACTATGATTCCCTTTCTTGCCAAATATGTGCAGGACAACTGATATAACACACAGTAAGTCATTATTTACATGGTATGGGCACCCACACCATTACACTTTGATAAGAATTTAAAAGACACTTTACCATTATGATTATGATAACTTTTTTTTTTTCTTTGAGTCTTGCTTAAGGTAGAAACTGACAGAAAACAAAGTATGATAAATAACATATACTTTGCTTTTACTTTGCCTCCTGAATGTAAAGGAACACTGTGATAGTTTTATACATGAGCTTGATTGGATCACAGGATGTTCAGATATTTAGTTAAATATTATTTTTGGGTTTGGCTGGGAAGGTGTTTCCAAAAGAGATTAGCATTTGAATTGGTAGACAGAGTAAAGTAGATTACTCTCCCCAGTGTGGGCAGGCATCACACAAGCTGCTTGAGGCCTGAAGAGAACAACAAAAGGGAAGGAAGGTTGAAGTCACTTTCTGCCAAGACATCAGTCTTCTCCTTCCCTCAGCACTCCTGCTTCTCAGGCCTTCAGACCTGGACAGGAGTCTACACCATCGGCTGTCCAGTTTGCAGACCTGCAAACTCAGGCTTTCCTGAATATCCAGCTTTGAAATAGCAGGTCATAGAACTTCTCAGCCTCCATAGTCACATGAGCTGGTTCATTATAATAAATCTCTTTATATAACTATATATAAGTATAAATATATATAAGTATTATATATTATCATATGTTTTATATATATAATTACATATTATTAGGGTCTGTTTCTCTAGAAAACCCTAATACAAACACATAAGATATGGAAGATATATACATAAGATATACACGCAAGATATACACATAATACATGGAAGATATAGCAAGTCTCCCTGCAGTAATAAAAGCTGAAGAAGTACCTGACATTATCCCATGCTGAGAAATACTTTATTTCTGAAGAGACAAACATTCAGTCTGGAATTCCTGGAAATTTACCAAATACTGGGTTTGCCCCAACTGAAAAGGTTTGACTTTAATTACACTACACTGCTTATTGCTTTGTCAAGGTGGGACCTCTGACGGTGGAAACTCAGTGGACTAAGGTGTATGAATTTATCTAGTTTGTGGCTACTGGGCTACACCCCACAGGCCTACAGGGTCTGTACATGCTCAGCTTCAAGATGGAAGAAAGAGCCCAGAGTCAGCAACAGAGACATCAATAATTTAAGGGATGAAGAATCTTACGTCTGAAGCAAGGTTCTGGAGCGACACCCCACTATGTGCAGCAGAAGTGGGCAGGACATGGCTAGCTGCAGTCTTCGCTCCAGGGGGAATGGGAGGTTACCAGTTACAGGGGGAATTGACTTCAGGTTGGTTCATCTGTTACCAGGGAAAGTAGCAGAGGGGCACACCTCTCACTGCCTCTTTGATAAGCTATCATTGTGGAGATTTTCTGATCTAAGGTTAGAACAACCATAGCTGGAGCAAGGGCAAGTATGTAGGGAGGTCAGTCATGTGAGTGGGGTGTAGGTGAAGCAGGCACTAGTCAAGCAGGGGATGTACCGAGAGCAAGAGAACAGTCATCTTGAGTGTCCTGACTATACACTCCACCCCTACACACCCTGCACAACCCTTACAGTCTTGATCTGCCCTTCCTCTGAGATATCCCTGGGGTCAGGTATGTAGAGGGGCTCTGCAACCAGATACCACAAATAAGCTACAGACAGCAGCAGCTAAATAATATCAAGAGAAAGATACCTAGTATGCTAAGAAGACTCAATCACCAGGATGTGGGCACATTTTGGAGCCAAGTACTTAACAGGTCAAAGGAGAGGGAGTCAATGGCGGCAGGGTCCTTTCCACTTATAAGAAAGGTAAGGCCACTCCTGGTTTTCACAAACCCAGAGCCACCCCTTAGGGAGGGAAAGGGCCCAGATCTAAAACAAACATTCTGGTGGCCTAGTCAGGAGTCAGCAGTCACAGTACAGGTCTCCCACCCCATGTTATGTTGAGTGCCATTAAGAGCTGGACCCTTTAGGCCTTTGCTAACAAAAAGCAGTTAATCCCACTATTTTGACTTGTGTATCCAAAAGCCAGCCTATTCCATTCCACACAGCATAGCCCAGGGGTGCTCATGGGCAGTCAATTGTACAGTACCATTTACCAAAGGGGGTCCTTCTGATGTATTGTCATGTGGGAGAGGAAGATGGTGAGAGAGTTTTCCCCCATTGTTAGTCATCCCCACAGAGTCACATTAGCTGGGTCAATTTTTTATGGAAGTAAAGAAGAGGATGACAGTGGCATCTCACTGTAGACCCAGCAATTAGGCTCATTTTACAGTGAGGCCATGGTTGCTTCCCAGTCCTTGAATAGATTTCCGTCACTCAGGCTAGGGATGATAAGGTAAGACATCTAACAGGCACAACACAGGGAGACCATGACCACTAAGCCAAACAAAAGCAGTACCTGAATTGTGAGATAACACCACACTTGCCTGTGGTTTTTGTCCTAGTCTGTCATACAGTTTAAAAAAATGCAAGTTTTTAGTAATACAGGAACATGTCCAAAATCACATCTACAACGGCCACCTAGTTTTACCTTGGATGTCTGAACGACAGCTACACCAGTCTGACTTTGAGATGTATTCCCCCCGACACAATGGCCAGAGCAGAGGTACAATGCCTGCTTGATAGGCCACAAGACAGTCCACTCTTGTCAGTAAAGTTTAAGTTAAATCATGTATACGCCACAATGACTTCCCCATACCTCTGTATGTGAAGATTTTTCCATTAATTCCCCTTTCTGTAGACCAAAGTATATAAACCTTGAAGTCATGGTGAATGCTGCCTATCTAGCCTAGATCCAGATCATGTCCCTCTGTGTTAGACCTCCTTCATATTTGCCTAGTTCTCAACACTGGGGGAAAGCTGATCAGATATCATAAACAAGCTCAGGTGCTGATGGGGAAATATTTTAGAAGCTATACATTTTATCACATACTGAATTGTTACACAAGCATGTGCTTTCAGTGGCAGACTTAAAGTAAGCAGTCATAGATCATGAGTAGTTATACTCTGTGACAACTTCATTAGATAATTTTCTTTTCCTCCTGAACATCAGGGCAAAAGTGAGGCTAATACAATAACTTTTATAAATCTAGACCTCAATCAACAGGAATAGAATTTCTTGTCTACTGAAATATAACAATTTTCTCTCTAAAAGTACCCTTATCACCACCAAACACAGCCAAATCAAGACTAATTGGTTTGCAAAATAAGTCTGGTCAATTGACCACATAGGCTCCTCCAAACTGGCTGAGGTAGAAACTCCTCAGAAGGAATCTCAGAGTGAATTCCCTAAAGGCCTCTCAAGGCCAGGAAAGTCATGCCAGAGGTCTGCCATCAGGCTCTGCCTCAGTCGATTTCTCTCTGCTAGAGATCTCCAAAATATAGAGATTCCCACACATGCCAGGAGACAGTTTTTCCCATCCACCTGATAAGGTTGCTCAGAACCCAAGAGTCTCCAACTTCTGAAGGGACCAGGCAGAGAGAAAAGAAAAATGTTTCAATTCTACCCACAGGTGTAGTTTACCAAACTGCTATAAGTTATAACTAACTTGAGGGAAGGGCTTCCCTATATCTGGAAAACATAGATCAAAACCAGTAATATTCCAGACAAAAAGCATAAAAATTATGACCATATTCACCAGTTCACTCAGTAACCAAACCTTTTAACTTTGTATGAAGCCATCAGGTTTTCCCTGAGGATTTTTTAATTTCTTGCCCAGTTCAGCAGTATGATCTGAAATTTATCAGAGACCTTCACTTATCAAAATGTCTTTCCTATGAACCTTCTTAAAGATGAAGCACTTTTGCAAAAGCATTGGAGTATAACAACTGTCTATAAATGACAAGAGACTTAAAAAAGGCACGGTTAAACACCTGATTAAAATGTAATCAATAAAGCAACTTGGTTACAATAACTAGAATTATGACTGATTATAATCTGAACCCTTAAAAACCTTAATTTCTGGCAAAACCCAAGAAGCAAGTAATTGTTAACTGTTTGTCATACTGGCATTTCCTGATTGGAAAATTTATGCTTAATCTACCACTCCTAAGAAGGCAAAGGTAGGTAAATTTAGACCCACCCAGCAATTAATGTTCCAATATTTTATCCTATTTGAAATGACCCGACAGTCAATGAATTCTCTTCATTTAACTTAGTTCAGTTGCAAGTTACCAAAATTTAGAGAGACTATTATACATAGATATTCCTAAAACGTAATTTTCTGATAACGGTTTTTTTTTTAACATCTTTATTGGAGTATAATTGCTTTACAATGTTGTGTTAGTTGCTGCTGTATGACGAAGTGAATCACCTATACATATACATATATCCACATATCCCCTCCCTCTGTGTCTCCCTCCCACCCTCCCTATCGCACCCCTCTAGGTGGTCACAAAGCACAGAGCTGATCTCCCTGTGCTATGTGGCTGCTTCCCACTAGCTATCTATTTTACATATCGTAGTGTATATATGTCCATGCCACTCTCTCACTTCGTCCCAGCTTACCCTTCCCCCATCCCGTATCCTCAAGTCCATTCTCTAGTAGGTCTGCGTCTTTATTCCTGTCCTGCTCCTAGGATCATCAGAACGTTTTCTTTTTTTCTCTTAGATTCCATATATGTGTGTTAGCATACGGTATTTGTTTTTCTCTTTCTGATTCACTTCACTCTGTATGACAGACTCTAGGTCCATCCACCTCATTACAAATAACTCAATTTCCTTTCTTTTTATGGCTGAGTAATATTCCATTGTATATATGTGACATACCTTCTTTATCCATTCATCTGTTGATGGACACTTAGGTTGCTTCCATGTCCTGGCTACTGTAAATAGAGCTGCAATGAACATTGTGGTACATGACTATTTTTGAATTATGGTTTTCTCAGGGTATATGCCCAGTAGTGGGATTGCTGGGTCATATGGTAGTTCTACTTTTAGTTTTTTAAGGAACCTCCATACTGTTCTCCATAGTGGCTGTATCAACCTACATTCCCACCAACAGTGCAAGAGGGTTCCCTTTTCTCCACACCCTCTCTATCATTTATTGTTTGTAGATTTTTTAATGATGGCCATTCTGACTGGTGTGAGGTGATATCTCATTGTAGTTTTGATTTGCATTTCTCCAGTGATTAGTGATGTTGAGCATCGTTTCATGTGTTTGTTGGCAATCTTTATATCTTCTTTGGAGAAATGTCTATTTAGCTCTTCTGCCCATTTTTGGATTGGATTGTATGTTTTTTTGATATTGACTGCATGAGCTGCTTGTATATTTTGGAGATTAATCCTGTCAGTTGCTTTGTTTGCAAATATTTTCTCCCATTCTGTGGGTTATCTTTTCATCTTGCTTATGCTTTCCTTTGCTGTGCAAAAGCTTTTAATTTTCATTAGGTCCCATTTGTTTATTTTTGTTTTTATTTCCATTTCTCTAGGAGGTGGGTCAAGAAGGATCTTGCTTTGATGTATGTCATAGAGTGTTCTGCCTATGTTTTCCTCTAAGTGTTTTATAGTGTCTGGCCTTACATTTAGGTTTTTAATCCATTTGGAGTTTATTTTTGTGTATGGTGTTAAAGAGTGTTCTAATTTCATTCTTTTATATGTAGCTGTCCAGTTTTCGCAGCACCACTTATTGAAGAGGCTGTCTTTTCTCCATTGTATATTCTTGCCTCCTTTATCAAGATTAGGTGACCATAGATGCATGGGTTTATCTCTGGGCTTTCTATCCTGTTCCACTGATCTATATTTTTATTTTTGTGCCAGTACAATACCATCTTGTTTACTGTAGCTTTGTAGTATAGTCTGAAGTCCGGGGGCCTGATTCCTCCAGCTTCGTTTTTCCTTCTCAGGTTGCTTTGGCTATTCAGAGTCTTTTGTGTTTCCATACAAATTGTGAAATGTTTTGTTCTAGTTCTGTGAAAAATGCCATTGGTAGTTTGATAGGGATTACATTGAATCTGTAGATTGCTCTGGGTAGTATAGTATTTCCTATAGCATTTTGAAGTGTTTTGAAAGGTCTCTTTTTTTTTTTTCACTCTCACAAATCAGATGATTAAAGTTCCTGAGAGCCCAGGTAGCTCATTTATATCTCAGACGCACAGAAGAGAAATACCAATTTCTTCCGGAAAGCTAACTTCCTTTAACTGCATGTGCAAAAACCAGTTTCAGAATGTCAAGAGTTTCCCATCCTGGCCATTTTCAGGGATTTTTTCTTCTCAGTTTCAACAAATAACAGTAATAGATAATAACACATATCATTCAGTCACATTCACATGCCCCACTTTCAGAGGAACCAGATTCAGCATTCAAGTTAACCTTCACCTGGGCTGTCAGCTCAGCCTCTGTGGTCTTTCTTAATATAAAAAGCAACAACCGGCCCACAGCTTCGGTGCCTTCTTTTTTCCCCACTGAAAAGGTGGCAAATATCTCCCCAACAGCCTTAGGAGTGTCTATGAGATCTCCATACTCTCTGGGCAGCCCCCATTCATCAAAGACAGCCACCACAGGGCCCCACATACTAGTGGATGACCACCCCAGGATCATCACACAACTTTTGGGATCACCCCGCAACCTGTGCACCCCACATTAGTGGACAGCCACCCTGGGATCACCTCTGCCACTTCTGGGCCCCACATGCAATGCATGACGATGGCCCCCACAACCTTCCATCCCCAATCATTGCTTCGCAACATCTCAGCACTCAGGAGAGTATCCTCACTCTCCTGGATGCTCTGCCCATTGTTGAGCTGCACCCTGCAGGCCTGCAAGCCCTGTACTTGCCCAGCTTCAAGACCAAGGAAAGAGCCCAGAATCAGAGACAGAGACATCAGTGGTTTAATGGAAGGGAGAGCTTACACATCTGAAGCAAGGTCCTGGAGCGACACCCTGCCATGGGTGGCAAAAGGTAGACAGGACCTGGAGGCAGGCTTTGCTCCAAAGAGGAGGTTACCAGTTATAGAGGGAATTGAAGTCAGGTGGGCTTGTCCATTACCAGGATAACTGGCACAGGGGCATGCCCCTCACTTTCCCTCTGGTAAGCTATCATGGTGGAGATGTTCTGATCTAGAGGTTACAACAGTCCCTCGCTGGGGCAGGGGCAAGTATGCAGGGAGGTCAGTCACGTGAGTAGGGTGTAGGTGAAGCAGGCACTGGTCTAGCAGGGGACATACCAAGAGCAAAAGAACAGCCATCTTGGGTGGCCTGACCACACAGTGGCTTAGAGCAGAGGAAGAATATTGAAGCAAACCTCTAATGATTGCACCCATTGTGTCTGCTGACATTATCTCTAAGACTCTAACACAGGACATAGTGGAATTTCAATGCCACCATTTTTTTAATCATTCAACAAAGAAACTACTGATTTCTCTCTCTCCAACCAACTTTTGATTTCCTTTTTTGTATGCATACTAACAACATCAAAAATTCCCTATTTTTGTAAACTCCTTTTGGAAACTGCAAAGGCAGTTGAGATCTTTGATATGATAAAAAGTTTCTTGGCCAAGCAAAGTTGTGACTGTAAGAAAAGTATGGGCCATATGGGATCCTGGCACCAAATCTGGTTTGCTACTCTTGGAACAAGAAATTCTAATGTCATTGTAACCCATGAGCAACAGCTAATATAAAGGATACTACCAGCAATCCTCAAATAATTGTTGCCCACTGGCTGAAAAGTCACCAATTAAAGTTTTGTCAAGAGAATTTTCTGCTCTACAGATGACCTATGCCTTAATAGTAAAAAAATAAAAATAAAAAAGTCTTGGAGATATTTGAATAAAATTCAGGAATAAATATCACCTTCTCTGAAAAAACAAATGTTCAACTTGAAGAACAGTTTGACAACAAAGAGTTTATTAATTGCTTGGGTTAATTAGTAAAATGCTTGAGCCATATGAACAAAATAAATTGTATTGCAATGTCATCCATTCAGCCACCTCAAAGTGCTACCTAAGACTGCTACTAAACGAATCTGCCATTGTATAATGAAGTACTGATGACAACAAATAACCAGACTTTCTGTGCTGGAGGAAGTGCTTCTTAGTAGCAAATCCTGCTGACTTCTCTGCAGGTAAAATCTGGCTTGCAGAAGCAGTGTCAAACTTTCCTGAAGGTTAATTATTATTAAATGGAGGGACCTACACAGAAGGGGAGAGGCAGCACAGCGAAAGGAGAGCCTCTGAAACAGGACAAAAGGACAACGCTCAGAATGGGAGAAAATATTTGCAAATAAAGCAACTGACAAAGGATTAATCTCCAAAATTTACAAGCAGCTCATGCACCTCAATATCAAAAATCAGACAATCCAATCCAAAAATGGACAGAAGACCTGAATATATACAGATTGCCAACAAACACATGAAAGGATGCTCAACATTTCTAATCATTACAGAAATGCAAATCAAAACTACAAAGAGGTATCACCTCACACCAGTCAGAATGGCCATTGTCAAAAACTCTACAAACAATAAATGCTGGAGAGGGTGTGGAGAAAAGGGAACCCTCTTACACTGTTGGTGGAAATGTAAATTGA
This sequence comes from Neophocaena asiaeorientalis asiaeorientalis, assembly GCF_003031525.2. NCBI lineage: Eukaryota > Metazoa > Chordata > Mammalia > Artiodactyla > Phocoenidae > Neophocaena > Neophocaena asiaeorientalis. The sequence goes on along the minus strand of NW_020173979.1, from coordinate 12,593,868 downwards.
TACAGCCACTATGGAGAACAGTATGGAGGTTCCTTAAAAACTACAAATAGAACTACCATACGACCCAGCAATCCCACTACTGGGCATATACCCTGAGAAAACCATAATTCAAAAAGAGTCATGTACCACAATGTTCATTGCAGCTCTATTTACAATAGCCAGGATACGGAAGCAACCTAAGTGTCCATCAACAGATGAACAGATACAGAAGATGTGGCACATACATACAATGGAATATTCCTCAGCCATAACAGGAAACGAAATTGAGTTATTTGTAGTAAGGTGGATGGACCTAGAGACTGTCATACAGAGTGAAGTCAGAAAGAGAACAATAAATACCATATACTAACACATATATAGGGAATCTAAAAAATAAAAATGGTTCTGAAGAACGTAGGGGCAGGAGAGGAAGAAAGACACAGATGTAGAGAATGGACTTGAGGACACGGGGAAGGGGAAGGGTAAGAAGGGACAAAGTGAGAGAGTGGCATGGACTTATATATACTACCAAATGTAAAACAGATTAGTGGGAAGCAGCATCATAGCACAGGGGGAGCAGCTCAGTGCTTTGTGAACACCTAGAGGGGTGGGATAAGGAGGGTGGGAGAGAGATACAAGACGGAGGAGATATGAGGATATATGTATATGTATATCTGATTCACTTTGTAATAAAGTAGAAACTAACACGCCAGTGTAAAGCAATTATACCCCAATAAAGATGTTAAAATGGAGAGCCTCTGGAGTGTGGGGTTCCGGAGTTTGGAGCTATGTGGCTGACAGGGTATTGTTGCTCTGGCTGGGTGTCCAGCCTGTGCCTCTGAGAAGGGATATCCAAGTTCAGGACATTAGTCCTCCAGAGACCTCCCAGCTCCATGTGATATCAAATGGCAAAAGGCCTCCCAGAGATCTCTACCTCAATGCTAAGACCTAGCTCCACTCAACGACCAGCAAGCTACAGTGCTGGACATGCCATGCCAAACAACTAGCAAGACAGGAACACAACCCAAACCATTAGCAGAGAGGCTGCCTAAAAATATAATGAGGCCACAACACCTCAAAACACACCACCGGACATGGTCCTGCCTACCAGAAAGACAAGATCCAGCCTCAACCACCACAACACAGGCACCAGTCCCCTCCACCAGGAAGTCTACACAACCCACTGAACCAACCTTAGCCACTGGGGGCAGACACCAAAAATAATGGGAACTGTGAACCTGCAGCCTGTGAATAGGAGACCACAAACCCAGTAAGTTAAGCAAAATGAGAAGACAGAGGAATACACAGCAGATGAAGCAGCAAGGTAAAAACCGACCAGACCAAACAAATGAAGAGGAAATAGGCAGTCTACCTGAAAAAGAGTTCAGGGTAATGATAGTAAAGATGATCTAAAATATTGAAAATAGAATAGAGAAAATACAAGAAATGTCTAACAAGGACCTAGAAGAAATAAAGACCACACAAACAATGATGAAAACACAATAAATACAATTAAAATTCTCTAGCAGGAATCAATAGCAGAATAACTGAGGCAGAAGAATGGATAAGTGACCTGCAAGATAAAATAGTGGAAATAATTACTGCAGAGAAGAATAAAGAAAAAACAATGAAAAGAATTGAGGACAGTCTCAGAGACCTCTGGAACAACATTAAATGCACCAACATTCAAATTATAGGGGTCCCAGAAGATGAAGAGAAAAAGCAAGGGTCTGAGAAAATATTTAAGAGGATTATAGTTGAAAACTTCCCTATTATGGGAAAGGAAAGAGTCAATAAATTCCAGGAAGTGCAGAGAGCCCCATACAGGATAAGTCCAAGGAGAAACACGTCAAGACACATATTAATCAAACTATCAAAAATCAAATACAAAGAAAAAATATTAACAGCAGCAAGGGAAAAGCAACAAATAACATACAAGGGAATCCCCATAAGGTTAACACCTGATCT
>NW_020173979.1:12495240-12591782 GCF_003031525.2 Neophocaena asiaeorientalis asiaeorientalis | reverse complement strand
CCGACAGCCAAGATTACTCTACCCAGCAAGGATCTCATTCAGATTCACCACAGAAATTAAAAGCTTTACAGAAAGCAAAAGCTAACAGAATTCAGCACTACCAAACTAGCTTTGCAACAAATGCTAAAGGAACTTCTCTAGGCAGGAACCACAAGAGAAGGAAAAGACCTACAATAACAAACACAAATCAATTAAGAAAATGGTAATAGGAACATACATATCAATAACTACCTTAAATGTAAATAGATTAAATGCTTCAACCAAAAGACATAGACTGGCTGAATGGATACAAAAACAAGACCCATATATATGTTGAATAAAAAAGAGCCACTTCAGACCTAGGGAAACATACAGACTGATACTGAAGGGATGGAAAAAGATATTCCATGCAAATGGAAATGAAAAGAAAGCTGGAGTAGCAATTCACATATCAGACAAAATAGACTTTAAAATAAAGACTATTACAAGAGACAAAGCAGGACACTACATAATGATCAAGGAATCAATCCAAGAAGGAGATATAGCAATTGTAAATATTTATGCACCCAACATAGGAGCACCTCAATACATAAGGCAAATGCAAACAGCCATAAAAGGAGAAATCAACAGTAACACAATCTGAGTAGAGGACTTTAACACTCCATTTTCCCCAATGGACACATCATCTAAAATGAAAATAAATAAGGAAACAGAAGCTTTAAATGATACATTAAACAAGAGGGACTTAATTGATATTTATAGGACATTCCATCCAAAAACAACAGAATACACATTCTCCTCAAGTGGTCATGGAACATTCTCCAGGATAGATCATACCTTGGGTCACAAATAAAGCCTTGCTAAATTTAAGAAAACTGAAAACATAAGAAGTAACTTTTTGGCCCACAATACTATGACATTTGATATCAACTACAGGAAAAAATTTGCAAAAAATACAAAGACATGGAGGATAAACAATACACTACTAAATAACAAAGAGATCACTGAAGAAACCAAAGAGGAAATCAAAAAATACCTAGAAACAAATGACAATGAAAACACCATGACACAAAACATATGGGATGCAGCAAATGCAGTTCTAAGAGGAAAGTCTATAGCAATACAATCATATCTCAGGAAACAAGAAACATCTCAAATAAACAACCTAACCTTACACCTAAAGCAACTGAAGAAAGAAGAACAAGAAAACCCCAAAGTTACCAAAAGGAAAGAAATCTCAAAGATCAGATCAGAAATAACTGAAAAAGAAATGAACAACAGCAAGATCAATAAAACTAAAAGCTGGTTCTTTGAGAAGATAAAAAATATTGATAAACCATAGCCAGACTTATCAAGAAAAAAAGGGAAAAGACTCAAATCAATAGAATTAGAAATGAAAAAGGAGAAGTACCAACTGACACTGCAGAAATACAAAGGATCATGAGAGATTAGTACAAGAAACTATATGCAATTAAAATGGACAACCTGGAAGAAATGGACAAATTCTTAGAAATGCACAACTTTCTGAGACTGAACCAGGAAGAAAGAGAAAATATGAACAGACCAATCACAAGCACTGAAATTGAGACTGTGATTAAAAATCTTCCAACAAACAAAAGCTCAGGACCAGATGGCTTCACAGGTGAATTCTATCACACATGTAGAGCTAACACCTATCCTTCTCAAACTCCTCCAAAACAGAGCAGAGGGAGGAACACTCCCAAACTCATTCTACGAGGCCACCATCACCTTGATAACAAAACCAGACAAGGATGTCACAAAGAAAGAAAACTACAGGCCAATATCACTGACAAACATAGATGCAAAAAGCCTCAACAAAATACTAGCAAACAGAATCCAGCAGCACATTAAAAGGATCATACACCATGATCAAGTGGGGTTTATCCCAGGAATGCAAGGATTCTTCAATATACAGAAATCACTCAATGTGATAAATCATATTAATAAATTGAAGGAGAAAAACCATATGATCATCTCAATAGATGCAGAAAAAGTTTTCAACAAAATTGAATATCCATTTATGATAAAAACCCTCCAGAAAGTAGGCATAGAGGGAATTTACCTCAACATAATAAAGGCCATATATGACAAATCCACAGCCAACATCATTCTCAATGGTGAAAAACTGAAACCATTTCCTCTACAATCAGGAACAAGACAAGGTTGCCACTCTCACCACTGTTTTTCAACATAGTTTTGGAAGTTTTAGCCACAGCAATTAGAGAAGTTAAAGAAATAAAAGGAATTCAAATCGGAAAAGAAGAAGTAAAGCAGTCACTGTTTGCAGATGACATAATACTATACGTAGAGAATCCTAAAGATGCTACCAGAAAACTACTACAGCTAAACAGTGAATCTGGTAAAGTAGCAGGATACAAAATTAATGCACAGAAATCTCTTGCATTCCTCTATACTAATGATGAAAAATCTGAAGGAGAAATTAAGGAAACATTCCCATTTACCACTGCAACATAAAGAATAAAATACCTAGGAATAAACCTACCTAAGGAGACAAAACACCTGTATGCAGAAAACTATAAGACACTGATGAAAGAAATTAAATATGATATAAGCAGATGGAGAGATATACCATGTTCTTGGATTGGAAGAGTCAACATTGTGAAAATGAGTATACCAACTAGAGCAATCTACAGATTCAATGCAATCCCTATCAAACTACCAATGGCAGTTTTCGCAGAACTGGAACAAAAAATTTCACAATTTGTATGCAAACACAAAAGACCCCAAATAGGCAAAGCAATCCTGAGAAAGAAAAACGAACCTGGAGGAATCAGGCTCCCTGACTTCAGACTATACTACAAAACTACCGTAACAAAGACAATATAGTACTGTCACAAAAACAGAAATATAGATCAATGGAACAGGATAGAAAGCCCAGAGATAGACCCACGCACATATGGTCACTTATTTTTGATAAAGGAGGCAAGAAAATACAAGGAGAAAAGACACCCTCTTCAATAAGTGGTGCTGGGAAAACCGGACAGCTATATGTAGAAGAATGAAATTAGAACACTCCCTAACACCATACACAAAAATAAACTCCAAATGGATTAAAAACCTAAATGTAAGGTCAGACACTATGAAACTCTTAGAGGAAAATATAGGCAGAACACTCTATGACATAAATCACAGCAAGATCCTTTTTGACCCACCTCCTAGAGAAATGGAAATTAAAAGAAAAATAAACAAATGGGACCTAATGAAACGTAAAATCTTTTGCACAGAAAAGGGAACCATAAACAAGACAAAAAGACAACCCTCAGAATGGGAGAAAATATTTGCAAATGAAGCAACTGACAAAGGATTAATCTCCAAAACTTACAAGCAGCTCATGCATCTCAATATCAAAAAAAAAACCCAATCCAGAAATGAGCAGATAAATAGACATTTCTCCAAAGAAGATATACACATTGCTCGCAAACACATGAAAGGTTTCTCAACATCACTAATCATTAGAGAAATGCAAATCAAAACTACAGTGAGGTATCACCTCACTCCAGTCAGAGTGGTCATCATCAAAAATACTGCAAGCAATAAATGCTGGAGAGAGTGTGGAGAAAAGGGAACCCTCTTGCACTGTTGGTAGGAATGTAAATTGATACAGCCACTATGGAGAACAGTATGGAGGTTCCTTAAAATACTAAAAATAGAACTACCATATGACCCAGCAATCCCACTACTGGGCATATACCCTGAAAACCATTATTCAAAAAGAATCATGGGCCTTCCCTGGTGGCGCAGCGGTTGAGAGTCCACCTGCCGATGCAGGGGACACGGGTTCCTGCCCCGGTCTGGGAAGATCCCACATGCCGCGGAGTGGCTAGGCCCGTGAGCCATGGCCGCTGTGCCTGAGCGTCCAGAGCCTGTGCTCTGCAACGGGAGAGGCCAAAACAGTGAGAGGACCACGTACCACAATAAATAAATAAATAAATAAAAACAAAAAGAATCATGTACCACAATATTCATTGCAGCTCTATTTACAATAGCCAGGACATGGAAGCAACTTAAGTATCCAACAGCAACTGAATGGATAAAGAAGATGTGGGGCTTCCCTGGTGGCGCAGTGGTTGAGAGTCTGCCTGCCGATGCAGGGGACATGGGTTCGTGCCCCGGTCTGGGAAGATCCCACGTGCCACGGAGCGGCTGGGCCCGTGAGCCATGGCCGTTGAGCCTGCGCGTCCGGAGCCTGTGCTCCGCAACGGGAGAGGCCACAACAGTGAAGGCCTGCATACCACAAAAAAAAAAAAAAAAGAAAATGTGGCACATATATACAATGGAATATTACTCAGCCATAAAAAGAAACGAAATTGAGTTATTTGTAGTGAGGTGGATGGACCTAGAGTCTGTCATACAGACTGAAGTACGTCAGAAAGAGAAAAATAATACCATATGCTAACATATATGTATGGATTCTAAAAAAAAAAGAAAAAAATGGTTCTGAAGAACCTAGGGGTAGGACAGGAATAAAGATGCAGATGTAGAGAGTGGACTTGAGGACACGGGAGGGGGAAGGTTAAGCTGGGATGAAGTAAGAGAGTGGCATGGTCATATACACACTACCAAACTAAAAAGATAGCTAGTGGGAAGAAGCTGCATAACACAGAGAGATCAGCTCTGTCCTTTGTGACCACCTAGAGGGGTGGGATAGGGAGGGTAGGAGGGAGATGCAAGGTGGGGGGATATGGGAATATATGTATACGTATAGCTGATTCACTTTGTTATACAGCAGAAACTAACACACCATTGTAAAGCAATTATACTCCAATAAAGATGTTTAAAAAATTATTTTTAAATGACTTTAAAGTTCATTTCTGGATTTCTCTTCCTTTACTACATCTCAGATTATGGATGACCTGAAGTTTGTGAAAGACAGTCTTGCAAGAAAATGAAAAGTTTCAAGTCCAATCCCCCATGGAATCCTGTAGAATCCTGTTGATCATTAATCCACGAATATCAATGTCCAACAGTTTTTATTTTATTTGCCACTTGTCTGAACTAGTGTTTTCATCATTATCGTCAAAAAGAGCAATTGAAATAAAGTTGTTTTAAAAAATGAAATGCATATCACCAGAAGAAACATCACCCCCCAAATTTAACTTCATCTTTAAAGCAAACAACATTGGCTTTTCAAAGAAAAGCCACTTTTGAGCTAAATTGAGGTTTAGCTCTATTTTTTTTTTTTTGCTATTTAGATTGATTTAAGCTCTTTAAAAATGAAAGCAACAGAGACCTTGCTCTTTGTAAAGATAGTTTTCAATCCTGTGAGGGACATTAATTTCAACCTCAGTAAAATAAACTGCACATGTATATTCCTGGTGCTTGGAAAAGTTTTTGTCTACTCTTTGCCTAACTCATTATTTTATGTAGATTTCAAATCAATCATTAATTTTTGAGAAAAGTGTTTCCTGACCGCCTTTATTTAGGCAAATGTGCGTATTCTATATTCTCACATGACCAAATACTAGCCCTTCATACTACTTATCATAGATCCCATTTTATGTATTTGTGTGAAAATTTTAAGCTGATACGTTCTTTTGCTGCCTGCAACTTCCCTGAGAGCAGGGACTCTGCCTGGTTTTCTTTATCATTGTTTTCCCAACACCTAGAAGAATGACTGCTCATGGTAGGAAGTTGCAAAAGTTTTATTAAGAATAATGAAACCTTATCAAATTGAAACCTTCTTGAATCTGAGAAAAAAAGAGTCACAGTTCTGTGGTGGAGAAGACTAACACTTAACACCTTGGGAGACATGACTATGACCTTCAAGCTGCTAGACCATTGATTTGCTCAGGTTCTAGAGAGTTTGAGAGACACACAGACAGACAGACAGACACAGACTCAGGACACCTGCAGGACATATAAGACTAAACAACTTTGTTGAGCCCTTAAAATGAGATCCACTGTAATTGTCTTATATATTTTACTATTACCTATGCATACAAATATACATATATTACATACATATACAAAATATATATTACATACATATATTTCAATGTTCTGTGTAAGCATAAAGACACATTATCTTCAGTGCATCATTATTTTTACATGTACATTCTAAACACCCTATAAAATAAAGTGTAGACAACTGTCCCAAAGTGATTATGCTCGTGAACTTCTTTTCCTATGTTTCCATTTCAGTAACTCTTAGGAGACATGACAGTTTTCCAACTCTTTACCAGGGAGCTCCAAAGTTGGAAAACTATCCTTTTAGTTTAACAGAAAAATGTTTATTTTCTTCCCTAAAATATGAAGAATAAAATCTTGTTATCCAAGCTGGTTATCATGAACATATTTTTCCAAGACATAAGCAAATACTTTTCTGACAATTTTTAATTTTTGCTTCAACTAAATACATGAAACGACTAATAAGTAAAGTGCCAAGATTGGAAACTGCACTAATAACTAATTACTTTGATAATCTGGCTGGTAAATGTGTGATTTTTACCGTATTATGAACAGAAGGTGACTTTGTCAGCTGGGCTTTTTACAGTGTATTCAAGATATTCAGTTGCTGGCGGAACTGTAATGAGTCAGATAGGATTTGGAAACACACCATGATGTGCAACAGCATTCTGAACCTTGCACAGGAGACCATGGTTTTTTTTTGTTTTTATAAATGTAGAAGATATAGCTCTTTTTTTATATATAAATTTACTTATTTTCTTTTTTGGCTGCGTTGGGTCTTCATTGCTGCGCACGGGCTCTGGAGTGCACGCTCAGTAGTTGTGGCGCACGGGCTTAGTTGCTCCACGGCATGTGGGATCTTCCCGGACCAGGGCTCGAACCCGTGTCCCCTGCATTGGCAGGCGGACTCTCAACCACTGCGCCACCAGGGAAGCCCGGCAGGCAGATTCTTAACGACTGAGCCACCAGGGAAGCCCCAGGAGACCATGTTTCACAACCCGTTAATCTGCAGTGTAAGGTAACTGCCACCTTCTTCAACACCCACCTCACCCTGGTGTGACTTAAACACGGCTGTCATTAAAAGCAACCTCAGATCATTACTAACTCCTGTGGCTGCTTAATCATCCAAGTGCAGTGCTGAGATGGAGAATTCAAGGGACATTCTTAAGTCTCCTTAATTGCTAATAATAGAAAATACACCTCAAGGAGAAAGCCTGGAGTTATAAGGAGAAATCATTATTCTTCTCTGCGTAAAGATCATCGGAGTTAATTCATAGTTACTTTCAATAGTTTCTTCATCAGCACAGAATTCTCAACTTTGGTTTCTAGATGATTTCTAGACAATATGAAGTCTGAGAGGCCTTTCACACCCCAAGGTCAAATGGGAAACTAGATCTTTGATTAGGCACAGCAAAGGACTGGATGATTTTGATGCATTTAACAGTGCTAGCCTTTAAACGCCTATGTTTAATAAATTTCTATTTTTTAATAAATTTCCCATTCAAAATCAATTTGAAATGTTACAAGATATCTCAAGATCTTAAAACTTATATACATTTTTTGTACATATAGTGACAAATAATTGAATGTATTTTTGTGCATTTACTCTATAAAATGTTACCTCACATGTTAATGTTTATTTAAAATACCTATTATTATTTTACTAAAAATAGTAAACCATATTACAAGATTTGGCTATAATTCCCTGTGCTATGCAATATATCTTTGTTGCTTATCTATTTTATACATAGCAGTTGGTATCTGTTAATCCCATACCCCTAATTTGTACCTCTCCCCTTTGGTAACCACTAGTTTGTTTTCTATATCTGTGATACTGATATATGCATGATATTGAATCAAAATGCTGTATACCTGAAAATAATATAATATTGTAAATCAACTGTACTTTAATAAAAAATAGTGAGATATATAGTAGGATTAATAAGAATAATAATAATGGCAAGATTTGTCATTAAAAGGCACTTACCTAGTGTTATCAATTGAAATATTTTCTAATTTTATTTAATCACATTGGCATGAAATAATAATGTATTGGGTAGGGGTTATTATAATTCATTCAGTCAGTCAAGGTAGGCTAAGCGCTCAAACATACAACTTTACAAGTTCAGAGACTTACACATTAAGTGTTCATTTGACATTCATTTTGCCTTTCATTTTGTGAACCCATCGTGCAAGTCCTTGGAGCATTCTACATGCATCCAACAAACAGGGACAAGGCATGGTAGAAGACCACAGGGCAGTATTTTGGGACAAGCCCAAAAGAGGCTGTTATCATCACTTCCATTCATAGTCTATTGGACAGAAGACAGTCACGTGGCCACTTCTTACTGCAAGTATAGGAGGAGAAAAGTGAAATATTTTTTGGTGAACACATGATAGTCATCTGTCAGATTCATATTTATCAGTGAATAAAATGAGAATTAGAGAATTATGTCATCATCCCAAACCAAACAAGCTGTGGCATTTCCAACTATGATGAAGTAACTGGAGCCAGTCTTGATGTCCCGTAATGGGAAATGAAAAAAAATAGTAAATGTATGAGTAAATTTCTTGCAGACATTGATCAACACACTGAGTAGGACTCTGAGTCCTTAGAAGAGAGGGAAAAAAGTGAGGTGAGCCCTACAGTTACCCTGGTTTTCTGGGTGCACTTTCTGGACCATAATATAGGAATAAGGAAACCAAGCAGAACCCAGCAAATCACTAAGTTGAGGAGACAGAGAATGGAGTGGGAGGAGCTTGAGGCAGGTGATATTTGCAGTCAGAGTGCCAGAGAAGAGAGAGCTATACAGAGAAAAAGCATCACAAATCTACAAAGGGGTCCCCATGCATCTGTTGTTGAATACTAAAATATGCATACATCAAATGAACCTCTACAAGGCTGGACACAAAATAACTAGGGAGCTGTAAACTAAAACATTCTCATAGTTCACTCAGGGCTAGGAGAATTCAAGTTCAAGCAGCCAGAAAAAGTCTTTATTGAATACTCACACGCCATTAAGCAAAGAGCACAGAAGATCATAAATTTGTAGTAGGGTCTAAGTAGCCCTAGAGTAAAGGCTACAATAGATCTGCTCTAACAAAGCAGAAAAACATGTTTTAAAAGGATTCAGATATTCTGCAAGTAACTTCCTGTCAACCAGAAAAAAGTGCATTAATCTGTAAAGAAAACACCAAAATACAACTGTCAACAATGTAATATTCAAAATTTGTTGCAACCCCTATAAAATTATTAAGTGAAAAAGTGGGGAAAATAAGAGCAATAGCCAGGAGAAATATCCGTCAGTAGAAAAGACCTAGAAGTTACTGAGATGGTAGAATTAGCAAACAAGGAATTTATAATACCCAAGGATCTAAAAGAAAAAATTAATAGAATGAGGATATGAGTAGAGGTCATAAAGTAGAACCTAATGGGACTTTTGAAACTGAAACATCCAATGTTGAAATTATAAAATTCACTGGATGACATTAAAAGCAGTTTGGACACTTCAGAAAAAAGAACAGAGAACTTGAAGAGTTTATATTGAATCTACATAAATTGAGGCTCAGAAAGAAAATGGGGAATTATGATGCATTTTGTTACCATAAAGACAACTATGAACTTGACAAGTTCTTATGTGCAAAAATATATGAATTTCAGGACAAGATAAAATGTGTTTTTCCATTATGTAAAACCACTAATGGCATCTCAACATATTTTAAAGTATTTCAAATATCCTTTTATATAAAATTTATGTAAGTGATATTTGTATTATAATACAAAGCATGATAATATAAAGAGGTGTCAGGTAACAGGCTATAGTCACAATTTATAAATTGTTCAATATGATAGAGGAGGCATTACTAATTTTTTCCTTTTCCTAATTACCTAGCAGTGAATGGCCCCTCTCTCTATCCAGTCAGTTGCTCAAGCATAGGAGTCATTCTTGATCTACTGCTTTCATTCTCTGAGCCCAGTAACACATAATTCCATCAGGAGTTTTGTTAATTCTCCACCTTAAAACCTCTCCAACCCCCCCTCTCAAACTAAACTGTCTAGAATTGCTCCAAACATGTCCAAGTTGGTCTACTTGACTCACTCTTGTCTTCTATATAATCCATTCCTCACCCTGAAGCTATGCTGATCTTTGTAAAACACAAGTTTGATCATATAAATCTTACTTAAATGCCTTCAGTGGCTCCCCAGTGATCCAAATACGAAGCGTAGTCCTTTTGCCATGGTTTATAATGCCCTATATGAGCTGGCTCCTAATTACTTCTCCAGCCTCATCTCTTGCCATTCTTTTCCTTTCACTTGAAAAGGAAAAGGAAAAGGAAAAAACAAGGCTACACTGGTAGTCAGTCTTAAGCAAAGGGTTTATTGCTATAATGCTTTAGGACAGAGTCTATCAGATTTTGAGATCACACTCTCTGCCTTTAGTTTGTACAAGTAATAGTTTACAGTCAGACAAATAGCTTAAAATTTTACAATATTACGTCTGACATGAAATTTTTCAAATGCTATTTTATAGTAAAACAACAACAAAATACGTATTATCTAATAGAATTATTAGGTCTATACTTACATTTACTTGATGTGTTTTGCTGTATTTTGCAATATAGACCTTTTTATTTTTCTGGTTACAACTATAAAGAGGAATCCTGAAAATTTTCTGTCGTAGCTAGTTAAAATTATAATCTGCTTTGTTAACAAGTTTGGGATATTTGCACATATCTTTTGAACTGAAGTTTTAGAGAAGCCCTCTTGTTCAAGGAAATGCCTTGAGCTGAAAAAGAGAATTTTTTCCTTACTAAAAAAGAAAGTCTGTAATTACTGCTGTGCTTTTCAGAAGGAATTGATTTTTGTTGGAGGAGAATTGAATCATAAGTGCAAATATTTTCTTTCAATATCAGATCGTAGAATGGCTTGTGAATCACAACATTAGAGACAGATACAGCTAAAATACTGATTAATAGACAAAAATACCTGTAATAATAATTACTCTGCTTATGAGTTTTTATTATAAAGATTTTTATTTTGCTTTAATAATCATTGACACAAACTAGTTTATATTTGTAAAATAATCTATTTTGAAAAAAACATTGAATATTTTTGTATCCATTAATATAATAAAACAATTTGGAAGGTAAATAAATAAATCTTTTCAAATAATATATAATTTACTTAGTTTTGGTGTCTCCTTTCATTCTCAAAATTAACTCCTACTATAGAGAAGACTCTGAAGGAAAAGTCTCATTACAATTATCACCTTTAATTTTGGTCTTCCTATGTTAACATACAGAATGATTCGACATATATATTTTGAGCAGAGTTCTTATCGTTCATTACATTTTTAAGACCCACTACATATGAGGTGCTAATAAGCATCTGTTGAATTCATCAATCAGGACAAGTTTATCTGTATTTTATGGTAATTATGAGTATCTAGCACATAAAATGTTCTATCCTAGACATTGGGACAGATACAGGGTATAAGACTAGATTGAACAAATTTTCTACTCTCCAACTTAATTAGAATGATGGCATGTATACAAAGTGGCATGTTTAGAGTCTGTATCTCTGAGTGCATTCCTTCATATATTATTTCAATATGTTTTTCGTATTGTAGAGTTATTTACTCAAATCTCTTTAGCTCTGATAAAATACTTTATCTGTACCTTTCTTTGTAGTACATGTCATTTTTGATTCTGTATTAGAAATATTTACAAGACTTATTTTCTCTACTATATTGTAAACAAATTGAGGTTAGGTCCATGTTTGATTCTCTGATGATTCTTTCAGAGTTCTTAACAAATGGAAAGAGCTCACAGTGTTTATGGAAACGATGAATGATATAACTACTCTACCAGGCCATGTATAATGAATGCATATTAGTGATCCTATACTATTCAGAGAAGGAATAAACCATTTCCAATTAGAGATATTTTTGCATTCAATAAGCATTTGCTTATCAGCACTATGTGTCAAGCATTGTATTGGGCACCATCACACAGAAGTAAATAAAATAAATATGGCCTTTGCCATTGTGAAAGAAAATAAACGTTATGTTATTAATAAATAATTTTAATCTGAGCAAACTTTATGAAGAAACCTCAGGATATTATGAAAATAGGCAATAAAGAGGTCTGACTTGGTTAAGGAAGTGAAGAAGGTAAAAGGGTCTGTCAGGATTTGCTTTCACAGGAAAGATTCCTTCCTGGCTCTGGAATCTGAGGATTGTAGAGAGGGAGAGATTAAAGAGGCAAGATAAAGGGCAAATGGGAGCAAAGGGGTGAAATCAGAAAGGTGTGGGGTATGTTCGGCAGTCCTTGAGTAGACCAGGAATAGGGGGAAATGCTAATGAGGTCGGGAAGGTCAAATTCTGGAGTACCCTTACACATTTTAAATCTCAGCTTCATCCTATAGTAGGGTGGGGAGAGATGGGACATGGAAAATTGGGGGAGAATACCGGTGACATAAGCAAAGAATCTTATGCATTGGATACAGAATGGATTTGGAATAGAGAAAAGGAGAAAAAAGGTAGAATGTGTAAGAGAAAAGTCGAGAATTAAAGGTATTTGTTAAAGTAATTCTGTGATTGTCCAGTAATGAGCCTGAACTAGGATAAGGAGGAATTTGGAATGACTTTCTTTAAAAGTTGAAGAAATCCATAGCTCTTCTTTGAAAGGTCAAGATCTCGGAAGGCCTCAGATTGTAAACGTCATTTTATTTATATTGAAAAACGTTTTTAAAATTAAAATAAAACTTGCATCACTTTGATCCCAAACATCTTCTGAAACTCATAGAAATGAAAAAGGTGAGGGTAGTTAAAGGCTAAAGGCAGTGGAAGAAGCAAACTATGATTAAAATACAGTAAGTATAAGGGTTCTAGATTTCTTGATAGACCTGATTCTAGTGCTACAAAAGAACATACACAGAAGTTCATCCAGAGCTATAGATATTTCCATCACTTATTACCCTTACTATGCACATAAATGCTTACACTTTTGGAAAAAGATCTATTTGTTAATTTTTTTCTTATTAACATTAACAAAATATAACCCATTTTTTGACATAAGCAATAAGGCAGACGTTTCTACAGTTCTCTAAAAAGATTTTTAAAAAGCATGCAGAGGGCTTCCCTGGTGGCGCAGTGGTTGAGAGTCCGCCTGCCAATGCAGGGGACACAGTTTCCTGCCCTGGTCCAGGAAGATCCCACATGCCGCGGAGCGGCTGGGCCTGTGAGCCATGGCCACTGAGCGTACCGCAAAAAAAACAAAAACAAAAACAAAAGCAAAAAAGCATGCAGAAAATATCTATTTCTAACCTGAGAAATGAAAACTGTATCTCTTAGTAAATGAAAACACCACTTAACATAAAAACCTTTAGTAAGAGTAAAATTTTACCAATATTAATTCCATGACCAGTGCTCCTTTAGCAACTATATCCCCTGGGGGCTCCATGGGTCTCTGAAAAGTGTTATTCAAAGTTTCCCCAGAGTCTAATGAGGATAATTTGCTAATGGATGTTTTGTTTGATTTTTATCCAAAGGCAAAGAAGGACATAATTGATTAGCATCTGAATGTGAGAAACACAAGAGTTTCCTTTAAAAAATGATGCTCTCATAGTACTAACAAAAGCCATGATTAATGTTTTTGTCAAATCTGTAAAAGAAAATGGAGAGGACACTGCCTTCTCCCATCATACTAGTACTGTATAAGGATGAGAACAATGCTTTGGCAGACCATTTGTGCATTCCCTTCTGATATGGCACTAGCTGGCTCCTTTTTAGTCTCGAGTTATAAACAACTAAATAGGCTATTAACATTTTGATCAATATTTAGCCCTGCCCTTGCAAGTTCCATGTTTGTTTAAAATATGGTTTTAGACTAGGGTCACTTGAAATAGATATTCTCATGACACTTGGTTTGAGGTTATATTACTTCTTTATAAGTCTGGAAAATTATTTAGAATAAAATAGTAAAATTTCTAAAAGCACAGAGAGGTATAATGTAAATGTTTCCTTTGTGCTTTTTACCACCTCCTGTTTTACTCCCCAGACTTAACTATTAGCACTTTCTCATTAACCAAAATATGAAGAAATGTAAGAAATTATAACATGACATAAAAATAATTTCTTGCTTGTGCAAAGTATTTTACAATTTACTAATAACTCTCGTATAATTTGTTATCTTTATCCAACCTTGTACAGAGGGTGAAACTGGGGTATTAGAAAGGAAAGTGACAAATTAGATCACATAACTAGTGTCTGTGGGGTAGGACTTTGATACAGATCATCCACCTTGAAGACTCCGAACTAACACAGGTAGGCATGCATGCTTATGCTACCTGCAAGAGGACATCAAAAGCAGTGGAAGAAGACAGACTGATATAGGTTCCTAAAAGTTAGTCGGTTAAATAAGGCAAAGTTTGGAAAAGCAATAACATAGTATCACAGTACAGTAACACAATGGGAGGAAATGGCCACAGAGGAAAGAGGAAGGTTGAAGGATCTGCTGTATGCTGATAATGAAGTATTAAATAACTGAATAACCAAACTCAGTATTGGATTTTTGTCCAAAAAAAGAAATGGTCCCCTGCAATTGATAATCCAGCATGAATTGTGTAAGATGTATCAGAAATTTCTACCTCAGAGTTTCCAAAAGTGATTACTATGGCACACAGATCTTGTAAGGTGCTTAAAACAAAAATCTATGCTTACACAGATTTGGGTATATTGATGTACTATATTCTCTGTCCCACTCCTTTGGAAATATGAGAATATCAAAGCCTCCATGAATTCCTACGAGGAAGAAACCTGTCTAACGTTGTTTATGTGAGTTTTTCTCAAATTTAGTTGACCCTTGGTCCCATTATGGATGCCACACTATTAACTTCACAGGGCACATTTCAGGAAATGGCATCTTCTTAAATGTAGAAAAGTTTGGGCTCGAGGTATAACAAGTCAGTTAAAGAAATAAAGCATAATGTTTCTCCTATGTCATTTCATACCTTGTTCTTCACTGTTCAAACAAGGACAAGGAAATCTGTGGACACTTTATTGAGAATTCTCACAATTGCTTCCCAGACACTAATACGTTCAAGAACACCTGATTAGGGGAAGACGTTTTTAACTTTCTATTATTCATGCTGCTTGAATTCCTTCATAGCTAAATGGATATAGTCAATCAATTAAATAATCAATCAGCACACATTTTCCTTGTTTACAATGCATTCCGTAAGATAGATGTTGAATCTGCCTCAAAGAGCTTGTGATTTAAC
Organism: Neophocaena asiaeorientalis asiaeorientalis; assembly: GCF_003031525.2. NCBI lineage: Eukaryota > Metazoa > Chordata > Mammalia > Artiodactyla > Phocoenidae > Neophocaena > Neophocaena asiaeorientalis. Next base: position 12,576,571 of record NW_020173979.1, on the reverse strand, counting down.
TGAGGCGGCTGGGGATGGATACACTGACAAATTATAGAACTGTGTGATGTTAAATATACATCATCAGAAATGTCGCAAGGTGGGCATGATTAATTACTGAGTATCATGGGTCATTCACTTGCTGTGAGTTCAAAAGGAGTGAGGTCACAGTGGGTGATGGTGACTTAAGATGGTAGTGGAGTTCCTGAGATTCACATACTGTGAAGCATATATTTATGGCTGTGTCTAGGCACAGTTTGAAAAATGGCAGAAAGCTTAAATGCAAGCAAGTACAATAACACATTTGAATTTTTGAATTAGAAAAGACACTAGCTGATAAGAAAGGAAGAAAAAGGAAGTTAGGAAATTGGCCACTCTGCCAAGTTTCAAGAAGAGGACTTTGAAGCAAAATAGTGAAATAAATGAAATGAGGGACTAAAACATATGTATTAATTAATTGAACACATCACTTGATCATTGTTCATTATCTCTGCTCACTTGTAAAGGGAGAGACACACAAAGAATCACCACTTAGATGGGGCTTGAAGTTGGACTATGGAGTGGAAATTGCCCAGTGAGGCAATTCTAAGCTTTGGCTCAGGGATTCCAAGTGAAATTAGATATTAGAAATTAATGAAGACATGTTTCTCTGATTCTATAAACCAGAAATTAATTTCATTAACAAAACAGCCTGGAGAGAAATAAACTATATAGCTAGATAAAATAAATTTAATTTCTGAGACCTATGATGTATTTTTTAAGCAGCACAGCATTTGCTATATATTTTTTTACATCTGGAAATTGATATGTATTTATAACTTGAATAGGGAGATTTTGTTTGGCACACTTTGATGTACATGTGTACGTTTCACAAATATGAGTATAGGCTACACAGATTTTTTTCAGAATTTTAAAACTTAACAGAAACCCATATCTCACTATGTTAAACATCTCCATCTTCATGTAACATATGAGGGAATTAGGCAGCAATAACTCCACGTGTACAAAGAGGTCCCCCAGTTCTGCCTCTTACATTATTTTGACAATATCACACTCCAAAAGAGATAGGCATGAAGCACCAGAATTGTGCATTTGAATACATATCTTTATAGAAGACACAGGGATATATATATGGTATATATACTATATATATAGTATACTATATATATATATAGTAATAACCTATATTTCAGCATGCATCTTAGAACTTAAGTGTGTGTGTATTACTAATATTATTACTAAGTAACTTAATCTGAATTAACTAAAAACTGAACTAAACCATTCTCAAAGCTGAATCCCAAACCATATCACAGCGCAAAACATTTTCATAGAACCATTAAAAATGCTAATCCAATATTAATTTGCCAAACCTAAACATTGTGTAAACCGTTTCAAAATCTATTCTGAGCCAAAACTATTCACCGTGAGTCAGTGGCTCTAATTCCCTTGCTCAGTTCCAGTTATTCCAAACCATGTTATGCCCAGTCATCACAGTGACCCAGACTCAACAAGAAACCAGCATTAGCACTGGAATAAAAAGATTTAAAGTAAGTCAGTGGACGACCTGCTTTTTGTTTTTCCTGACAAGTTTAATGAGATATCCAATGCATTTATTTGTTCATTTAAAAAATATCTGTTGAACACCCACTGTTCACTCAGCACTGAACAGAGCTCTGAGAGGTACAGGAGAAAACTTGACAATGGTTTTGCCCTTGTGGAATTTTCTAGATTAGCAGAAGAAAATAGATATTAAGCAAATACTTTCCCCAAAATGTGTGCAACAGATTGTGATATGTGTGCAGAAGCAGCAGCAAAAGCACTTGTAAGAGTAGATGATACAGTGCTCTCCTAAGCAAATGTTGCAGTACAAATTGGAGGCTGAATCAAAATGCTCTCATCTCTTAAACTAAATTTGGCTGGTGAGTGAATTTTTTCTGGACGTGTAAGTGATGCAAATTTATGCATATACTTTATATCCTGACTCTTCACACCCCTTTTCGTATAATTTCCTTATTGGGCTCATTGCAGTTAAAATAATGTTTATACTATAGAGAAAGTCTTGAGACTGCATGGGATTTGCAACACAGAAAGTTTAGAGCTAGTTTTTTGTCTTTGCAGCCTTATAAATCTGCCACTTTTCAGACTGTTTTTAAAAGATATATTTATTTTAGCAAATCTATTCTGTTACTTTGATAAAATCTCTGGGTTATATTTAAGTTGTCTGATTTAAATAATTTTGCAGTGTTTAGTTCATGTCTAATTTATTTATTTCATCTCTGGTAGAGGTGGAAGTATGTATTACAAAAGACATGGAAATATCGTCGTGTTTGGAGAAAAAAGTACAAAAGGAAACAATAAGAAACACATTATGTACTATTTAATATCTTTTTAAAAAGTGTAGTGATGACAGTAGACTTGGCTGATTTTTTTCTGCATTTGTTTCCATTCTTCAAAGTGCTTTTATCTTTGAGTTAGTTTTTTTGTATTGCAAGCTGTTTTTCATTGCGCCTTGCTTTGTAAGGTTTACAAAACTCTCCCACACAACACGAATATAAAGAAGGATGTAATTTGTGAGGTTATAAATGGCATCTTTTAACTGTAATAAAATAAGCAAAGAATAAATAACACTGGATTAAACTGAAGCCCATTAGTGAATTGTGAAACAACACCAAAAGTGAGTGGAAGGATTTAGTAACAAATCTTCAGAGTGTTCCTTTGTGTAATAAACGTTTGACTGTGGTGGGAAGCCTCCTCCATGTGTCTTTGCACGTGCCAAGTAATCTTCTGCCTTTGCAGCTAAGAGAAGAAGAACCATGCTGTCCGTATACATAACAGTAGCTCCCCTGCATCTATTAGAAAAGAGTTAAAAATTGGGAACCATTGAAATAAAGTCTAATTCTACAATAATTTATTGTTAATTCTGTCAATGACTTTCATTACGTAGACACTAGCTTCTCTTTTGTTCTAGTCCCCAGCTCCCAACACCTGGGTTCTGCTGTCATATGGTGGCAGAGGGTGGGAGGGTGGGAAGCAGAAACATCGGGGAAGGCGAAAGGATAGTAGGACTATGGAAGCTGGAGTCAGGTAGTCAAGACCCACATCTTCTCTCCATCACTAACAAGCTGCATCACTTTAGGCAAGTTATTTCGCCTTCCAAACCTCAGTTTCTACATCTGTGAAATGGTACAATAGTAGTCCCTACCAGAGCAGGTTGTTGTGAAGATGTACTGAAATGTAGCACGTAATGTGCTCCAGACAATGCAGCATACAGCATGTTCATAGTTATGAGGAAAATTAAAACAGAAGAGCGTATATGTTAAATACTGAATAAGTACTAGAAGCAGATATAAGAATTATTAAGAGAAGCCCAGAGAAAAGAGGGATGTAAATATAGTAGCACTGATGTACCATGGGGGTTCCCACACATAAATGAAGGTGACATGATTAACAGTCATATGAAATTATAGTTGGATTTCAGTTTCAGAAGCTGTGTAACCCTGAATCTGCCTCCTTCCCTTCCTGAATTTTACATCAGTCACTTAAAAAGCTTTTTATTGGTTTAAAAAATTCACGTGGGTGTCACTAGTCACTACCAGCTGCTGGAAATACTAAAGGAGGTTTAAAAGCATCTGATATGGAGACTGTAAGAGTCTCTTAGTAACTGCTGTCATGCATAGCATCCACCAATGGAACTTAATATTTTAACTGATACTAGAGGAAGATACAGAAACACTGATGCTTAAATTTCTGTTTATGGAATTCTTACGTTAATTTTTATGTTAAATATTTCCATTCCAAACATATTAATACGTCTGAAAAATTCTCAGGACCTAACTCAGCGCTGTCAGTGAGTTGGGTAAACCAGAAGTGATCAACTGGATGGGAAGATACAAATAAATTGTTCTGTTCACCCCAAACATAAATGCAGCTGACTCTCCTTAGTGACAGAGTATAAATAGATCACGTTATATAAGGCACATTGAGGCTTTTTTTAACCTTTCAAAAGAATTAGCATAGCACATAGCATTACTATTTAAGAATTTCCTCCACACAGAACATGGTGTTTAAAGATCTACCCCCACTGACACTCATCAGAATCAAGAGAGTAAACAAAGATTGAGAATCTATATCTTGAGGAGTCTTGGTAGATGAACATAGGCTGGTGAAGGCAGAGTCATGAATGCTTGAATTATGCTGAGAGTAGGCATCTGGTTAAATGAAATTTCCATTTAACAGAGTCTAGCAGAAACCTTAGTTACCTGTCACAAAAAGTCAGATGGCTCTTTTTCCTGGCTTGGAAAATCGAGCAGCACATGGAAGTGTCCTTAAATTTCATAACTACTGGGTTGGCCAAAAAGTTCATTCTTTTTTTTTTTTTTTCCTGTAAGATGACTCTAGTAGTACTTAGTTGTCTTTAACTTCATTCAAAACAATTTTGTTAGATTGTATATGACAGTTGTCACATCAGCGTGTATTTAAAAAAAGACTTGTCAAAATTGGTGAAATTTTGTGTAGCCATTTTAACATTGAAGATGGAAGCAAAAAGCAACATTTTTGGCATATTATGCTTTTATTTCAAGAAAGGTAAAAGTGCAACCGAAACCCAAAAAAAGATTTGTGCAGTTTATGGAGAAGGTGCTGTGACCAAATGAACGTGTCAAAAGTGGTTTGCGAAGTTTCTTGTTGGAGATTTCTCTCTGGACGATGCTCCATGGTCAGATAGACCAGTTGAAGTTGAGAGCGATCAAATCAAAACAATAACATAGAATGATCAACGTTATACCACCACACAGGAGATAGCCGACATACTCAGAGTATCCAAATCAAGCATCTAAAAACATTTGCACCGGCTTGGTTATGTTCATTGCTTTGATGTTTGGGTTCCACATAAGTTAAGCAAAAAAAACTTTCTTGGCCATATTTCCACATGCGATTCTCCACTTAAACGTAACGAAAACATTCTGTTTTTAAAACAAATTGTGACAGGCAATGAAAAGTGGATACGGTACAATAATGTGGAATGGACGAGATGGTGGGGCAAGTGAAATGAACCACCACCAACCACACCAAAGGCCAGTCTTCATCCAAAGAAGGTGATGTTGTGTATATGGTGTGATTGGAAGGGAGTCCTCTATTATGAGCTCCTTCTGGAAAACCAAATGATTAATTCTAACAAGTACTGCTCCCAATTAGACCAACTGAAAGCGACACTCGATGAAAAGCATCCAGAATTAGTCAACAGAAAATGCATAATCTTCCATCAGGATAACACAAAATCTTCCATCAGGATAACGCAAGACCTCATGTTTATTTGATGACCAGGCAAAAACTGGTACAGCTAGGCTGGGAAGTTCTGATTCATCTGCCATATTCACCAGACATTGCATCTTCAGATTTCCATTTATTTAGGTCTTTATAAAATTCTCTTAATGGAAAAAATTTCAATTCCCTGGAAGACTGGAAAAGGCACCTGGAAGAGTTATTTGCTCAAAAAGCTAAAAAGTTTGGGGAAGATGGAATTATGAAGTTGCCTGAAAAATGGCAGAAGGTAGTGAAACAAAAGGGTGAATAGATTGTTCAATAAAGCTCTTGGTGAAAATGAAAAATGTGTCTTTTACTTTTACTTAAAAACCGAAGGTACTTTTTGACCAACCCAATACTTTGTGAGTCCTGATTGCATTCTTATTTGTTTCTAGTACCAGTGACAGCCAAGAGATATCAATTTTGTTAATCTGCACATGGAGTGCTTTAAAAATTCATGATTTACAGTAATACAGGTGGTTCTCTGTTATTTGAACTAATGAGCATTACATGTAAGTGTCTCAAAATCAGTTAGGAATATCCAGAAGAATGCAATCCTTCTTCATCCCATGCCAGTCAATTTCATAATGACAAGACCAAGCTTCCTGACAGGATCTTTACACTGTCTTGAGGATCACTGGCAGTCAGGCACATAATAGACATGAGGACATGGGCAATTTCCCTTCTTACTGAGTGCACTCTCCCTTACCCTCTGTGTGCTTCTGTGTGAGCTAGGTTGTAATCACACTCACTTGAAAGGACATCGAATCATTTTCCTGTGTCTGTGGCATTTTTCCATCAATCACTCTCATCAGTGCATGGAACAATTGTGCATTATCTGGGGACTTTGTTAGGGTCCAGATATTATACTGTCCACCTATAATCTCACTGGCCTGGCAACCTCATTATTATGAGAGACAAGTGTTAATTGTGAATACAGGAATACTGTAAACTGAAACAGTTATATTTTCTCACCTGAAGCACATTTTAATAATACTTGCAAATATCTGGACATATTTTAACTTCATAATTTTTCTGCCAGAAAGTAAATTGGATGATGCTTTAGAAAACATAAGGACAAAAAGGGAGGGAGAAAGAACTTGAGTCTCATTTCATTTTAAAATCTGGGCTGACTGGCCATATAATTAGCTAACTAATTAGGAAAAATAATTAGCATCTTAAGACTTTCACTTCATCATCTGTACATTGGAGACTTTATTTCCCTGGAATGATTTTTCAAGAGTTTTCGATTCCTAAGAAAAAGTATATTAAACCACATTTGAGGATTATAAAATACCACCTTGTAAGAAACCATTAGCAACAATTATTTGTTTAAAAAGTTAGAATAACTAGCCAACAAAGAAGTTAATTACATTATGCTCAGAAATTAATTGGATAATCAAATATAAATGCATTTGTTTGTATAAGAAAAAATGACAGAGGAGAAGAAAATACAGTTGGAATATGTGAATATTTTTCATTGACATATTTTTTTAACTAAACTTTTCCTGAGCAAGAACATGATAAGAAAGTAATTGAACAACTTTGCTGATTGTCAAAGCGTTAACTTTGTCATTCCAAAGACCTATCTTTTATTCACTGACCTGAAATAAAAGAGGGGAAAAAAAGACCAAAAAAAGAAAAACAGGCTAATACTTAAGATTAAAGGGGACACGTTTTTGGCCTATAGAAGAAAACATCATTATATAAATGAAGTTACAAAACTACAAAACTATAGAAAAATGAATTAATTGATAAAACACCCACTTCCTTTTGCAGTTTTTATTTTAATGCCCCTTGCAAAACATTAACTTGACAATAAATGAATTAAGGAAATGAATGGTGTTTCTATGTGCTTTTGCTCATCATCCCTCATGTGCCACGAGATACAGCAATTCTGGAATCACTGGAAATAAACACTGCCAATTTATCTGGTTCCTTTCTTTGACTTTAGCTAGTATCCAATCTAAACTATTTCATTTGTGGGTACAAGTTAGAACCAAAATAATCAGAGAAGGGTGAAAAATTTGTAGAATGGATGTCTGGTTTCATTCTTCTCACTCTGCAGATGATAGAAACCAGACCAAATGGTTCTATGCTTTACCTGAGGCCAGATACCTAAATTAGAGGCAGAAACAGAACAGAAACCTATGTCTCCTGACACTGACTCCTGTCTCCCTTCCAATACATGATGTTGCCAACATTTAAAATTTGAAATATTCATCAATGAACTCTCTGGTGGATTCACTGGTGTTTTTATTGGAAATTAGAAGGTGGTTTTCTCAGGGAACAGTGAAAGAGCATACTATTAGAAATACATTTTTTTCATAATATTTCCATTTTATGTTTTAAACATATCATTAAAATCCATTATTTAACTATAAAAACTTACATAGAGTAAAAGTAGCAAACTCCTTTCTCTTCTCCTAAACCCACTTTTCCCATTATTTTTCTTTGTTAACTGATAGACATTCTGCCCATCTTTTTTCAATGAATTGATGTGCTCATTCACATACACTAACATGTAAAATCTCAAAGTGATTTTGGATGTAACAAGCTAAACATACAAAAGAATCCAGTCTCAGACTAAGGACATTTATTGGCTCACTTACTGAAAGTCTAGATAAATGTAGATTTCCAGGTTGATTTAATCCAGTGCCTCTGGCTATATTTCCTGTGACTCCCTGCTGGACTCTACCTCCCCTGTGCATTGAGCTTTGTAGTAGGATGGGTTAAGTACTTCTGGGTCTTACATCCACATACACAAACATCCTCAGAAAGAGAGAGCTGTTCTCAGAAACTATCCCATAAATGGAAGAAGAGTTTTCCTAGAAGGTCCCCAGAAAATTTCCTCTCACAGCACATAGGCCTCTACTGGATCATATTCCTGAAAGAATCACTGGTAAGGAAGAAGGATATGGAGGGTCTTAGGTCCATGGAGACACATGGGATGCACGGAAGAAATATGAATTTCTGAAGACAGTTTGTATTCTGGTAAGAAGAAGACAGGAAGGTACAAATGCTAAGTAGCAGTTTACAATGTTTACTACACACAAATAAATAGTTCTCTCTCTAGACATATAAATATACATATATATATCTTGAACATATTTTATGCCATCATACATCTCTACCTTATTGTCTTTAATTGCTTCATAATAGTTCACAGTACTATTGTACTATGTACTAATTGTACTACAGTACAAATGTACTGTAATATTTAACTGATACCCCAGTGATATGAATCACTTTTTAATTTATTAACTGTGTTTCCGTAATTTGGATGAGGCCTGAGTGAGAAAGTTTTAAATAACTCTCGTCAAAAAGTTAAAACCAAACAAACAAAAAGCACATGCCTAGATTAAACATTCATGTTTAATATGCCTGGTCCTGTGAGCTCTGCATGTAGCACCCAAATAGTAGTTAATGAAGTTTCATACACTATGTTTCTCTATTTCTCAGGAACTGAAAAATGGAAGTTCTTCAGTAGTGACAAAAAGGAAAATGACAGTGGTGAAATATTTTATTCAAAAGTCATAAAGATCCAGAGACAGCAGAAGCAGGAAGAGCTACAATCCTGCAGGCTGTGGACAAAAACCACATTCTCAGAAAGACAGACAAGATGAAAAGGCAGAGGGCTATGTACCAGATGAAGGAACAACATAAAACCCCAGAAAAACAACTAAATGAAGTGGAGATAGGCAACCTTCCAGAACGAGAAGAGAGAGAGAAAGGACCAGAGAAAATATGTGAAGAGCTTATAGCCAAAAACTTCCCTAACATGGGTAAGAAAATGGCCACCCAAGTCCAGGAAGCCCAGAGAATCCCATACAGGATAAACCCAAGGAGAAACACACCAAGATACATAGTAATCAAATTGGCAAAAATTAAAGACAAAGAAACCTTATTGAAAGCAGCAAGAGAAAAATGACAAATAACATACAAGGGAACTCCCATAAGGTTAACAGCTGATTTCTCAGCGAAACTCTACAAGCTAGAAGACAGTGGCATGATATACTTAAAGTGATGAAAGGGAAGAACCTGCAACCAAGATTACTCTACCTGGCAAGGATCTCATTCAGATTCGATGGAGAAATCAAAAGCTTCACAGACAAGCAAAAGCTAAGAGAATTCAGCACCACCAAACCAGCTCTACAACAAATGCTAAAGGAACTTCTCTTAGTGGGAAACACAACAGAAGAAAAGGACCTACAAAAACAAATGCAAAACAATTAAGAAAACAGTCTTAGGAACATACATATCGATAACTACCTTAAACGTGAATGGATTAAATGCTCCAACCAAAAGAGAAAGGCTCTTTAAAATAAAGAATGTTATAAGAGACAAGGAAGGACACTACATAATGGATCAATCCAAGAAGAAGATATAACAATTATAAATATATATAAACTGAACACAGGAGCACCTCAATACATAAGGCAACTGCTAACAGCTATAAAAGAGGAAATCGACACTGACACAATAATAGTGGGGGATTTAACACCTCACTTACATCAATGGACAGATCATCCAAAACGAAATAAGGAAACAGAAGCTTTAAATGACACAACAGACTAGATACATTTAACACATATTTATAGGACATTTCACCCAAAAAGAGCAGATTACACTTTCTTCTCAAGTGCGCACAGAACATTCTCCAGGATACATCACATCTTGGGTCACAAATCAAGCCTCAGTAAATTTAAGAACTTGAAATCATATCAAGCATCTTTTCTGACCACAACGCTATGAGATTAGAAATGAATTACAAGGAAAATAACGCAAAAAACACAAACACATGGAGGCTAAACAATACGTTACTAAATAACCAAGAGTACACTGAAAAAATCAAAGAGGAAATCAAAAAATACCTAGAGACAAATGACAATGAAAACAAGATGATCCAAAACCTATGGGATACAGCAAAAGCAGTTCTAAGAGGAAAGTTTATAGCAATAAAATCCTACCTTAACAAACAACAAACATCTCAAATAAACAATCTAACCTTACACATAAAGGAACTAGAGACAGAAGAACAAACAAACCCTAAATTTTGTACAAGAAATCATAAAGATCGGAGTAGAAGTAAATGAAATAGAAACAAAGAAAACAATAGCAAAGATCAATAAAACCAAAAGCTGGGTTTTGAGAAGATAAACAAAATTGATAAACCATTTGCCAGACTCATCAAGAAAAAGAGGGAGAGGACTCAAGTCGATAAAATTAGAAATGAAAAAGGAGAAGTTACAACAGACACTGCAGAAATAACAAGCATCCTAGGGACTACTACAAGCAACTCTATGCCAATAAAATGGACAACCTGGAAGAAATGGACAAATTCTTAGAAAGGTATAACCTTCCAACAGTGAACCAGGAAGAAATAGAAAATATGAACAGACCAATCACAAGTAATGAAATTGAAACTGTGATTAAACATCTTCCAACAAACAAAAGTCCAGGACCAGATGGCTTCACAGGTGAATTCTATCAAACATTTAGAGAAGAGCTAACATCCATCCTTCTCAAAATCTTCCAAAAATTCGCGGGGGAAGGAACACTCCCAAACTCATTCGAAGAGGCCACCATCACCCTGATACCAAAACCAGACAAAGATACTATATAAAAAGAAAATTACAGACCAATATCACTGATGAACATAGATGCAAAAATCCTCAACAAAATGCTAGCAAACAGAATCCAACAGCACATTACAAGGATCATACACCATGATCAAGTGGGATTTATCCCAGGCATGCAAGGATTCTTCAATATACATAAATCAATCAATGTGATAAACCATATTAACAAATTGAAGAATAAAAACCATATGATCATCTCAATAGATGCAGAAAAAGCTTTTGACAAAATTCAACACCCATTTATGATAAAAACTCTCCAGAAAGTGGGCATAGAGGGAACCTACCTCAACATAATAAAGGCCATATACCACGAACCCACAGCAAACATAATTCTCAATGATGAAAAACTGAAACCATTTCCTCTAAGATCAGGAACAAGACAAGGGTGTCCACTGTCACTATTCTTATTCAAAATAGTGAAGCACATGGAAAGCTGTTCAACATCACTAATTATTAGAGAAATGTAAATCAAAACTACATTCCTATTCCCTCACACCAGGCAGAATGGAAATCATCAGAAAATTTACAAATAACAAATGCTGGAGAGGGTGTGGAGAAAAGGGAACCCTCTTGCACTGTTGGTGGGAATGTAAATTGATACAGCCACTATGGAGAACAGTATGGAGGTTCCTTAAAAAACTAAAAACAGAATTACCATATGACCCAGCAATCCCACTACTGGGCATATACCCAGAGAAATCCATAATTCAGAAAGTCACATGCACCCCAATGTTCACTGCAGTACTATTTACCATAGCCAGGTAATGGAAGCAACCTAAATGCCCATCGACAGACGAATGGATAAAGAACATGTGGTACATATATATATAATGGAATATTACTCAGCCATAAAAAGGAACGAAATTGTGTCATTTGTTGAGACATGGATGGATCTGGAGACTGTCGTACAGAGTGAAGTAGTCAGAAAGAGACAAACAAATATCGTATGTTAACGCATATGTGTGGAACCTAGAGAGATGGTACAGATGAACCCGTTTGCAGGGCAGAAATTGAGACACAGATGTAGAGAACAAACATATGGACACCAAGGGGGGAAAGCCGTGGAGGGGTGTTGGTGGTGGTGTGATGAATTGGGCGATTGGGATTGACATGTATACACTGATGTGTACAAAATTGATGACTAATAAGAACCTGCTGTATAAAAAAATAAATAAAATTAAATTTAAAAAATTTTTAATAAAAGTCATAAAGATCCAATTGAGACCAAAATTTCTTCCCAGTAATTCATTTTAGATAAAATATGATGGAATTGGCTTTGAAACATTTGAAGAACATCTAACTTTCCCAATTAACTGAGTGATGTTTAATTTAGGCTTCATTAACTGTCACACCTAGAATTGACCTCCCTGCACTGGACTCTAAGTACCACAATATCAGAGACAATGTTTTTCTTATTCATTATTGTATCCCTAGAGCCTAGTACAGTGCTGGAGAAAAAGTAGGCACTGGATAAATAACTGTTGACTGAATAAATAAACTAAATAGTAGTAAAGAATGGCATGAACCTTGCCCTCTACTGGGGGTGATGGTATAGAAACAGTTGTCTTGCAGGATCAAATATCCTAAGTGCTCTAAGGAATGATTAAAGTCCTATGTGACAAGTGAAAGTAATAACAGGTGAAATCAATAGAAATGAGGAATCATTAAATCTTTTAATGACCAATACTCCTATATATCCTGCCTATACGAACAGGAAAACTTCATTTTATTTAGGATTATTTCAATTGCAAGGAGCAGTGATAAAAGTGATCTCAAGGAAGGAGGAAGAAGGAATTTATTTAATATGACATATTTCATTGGGTATTGAAGTACAGAAACGACTCTACAATATAGCCGGGAAGCATAGAACTAGACCTTGCTCTTTCTGTCCCTCTTGGGAGCTGAATGATGGGTGGTCCAGCCTTGCTAATCTTACCCAGTCAAATTCTCTCTCAATGTCAAATCACTGCCTCTGCTTCCTTGTGCTCTTTGTATACCATAACTGTAGTTTTCTTCTACCTCCTTGGGTTCTGTTGACTGTTTATTATAACATTTGTAGTTTTGTTCCAAATGATAACTGATTAACACCTTGATAGCCTATTTTTTAAATGTCAAGTAAAATGTCTCCTTTGACAAGCTTCTATCTTCTGTTCAGACAATAGGTAACTAGCCACCCAATATATAGACTAAATTTAGGGCAATTTGTGGCTCAGGGTCATGTAGCATGCTGACCTTTCTTCAGGGGTGTAAATAATTACAGATTTCTGAGAAGAAACCATGGAAAAGTGGACAGGCATAAAAGAGATCTAGTGCAAACATTTACTTATTGGCTACTTTTTCAGATTATAAAATCAATATATAATTAAAGATAACTCATGGTTATCTTTAAAACACTGAATCATTACATGTATTCTAATATATTTTCCTCAGTCTATTTTCATGCATATATTTCCAATATCGTGTACTGTATACATTTTTTTAAAAAAGATGTGGGATCTCACTCTGTATTTTGGTAGATCTCCCATTTCTAGCTGTTTATTTATACTACTTACTCCTCTTAGGAAAAATAATTGATTTAGATGACTATATAATATTCTCTCTTAGAAATTCATCTTTTACTCTCCCTGCCCCCAATTCCTGCCAAGAGACTTGTAGACAGAATAACCTGTGGCAAATATCCTTTTATCTAAATGTCTCTATATACTCTGATTAGGTCCCTAAGATACATTCCCAGAAATAAAATCACTGGATAACTTGGCATGAACTTTTTAAAGGCTATTGAAATATATTGCCAAATTGCTTTCAGAAAAGTTTGTTTACTTTTACTCTCAGTAATTGTGTAAGAAGCTATCATTTAATCCTCATTAATTATCCCAAGCATGGGGCTAATGACTGTTCCTATAAAGTTCAAAGACAGGATTTCTAAATAATGGAAGAGTGGGCTGTTAATGCTTGAAGTATTGAAATCTAGAATCAAATGAGAATATATTTCCTCTTTTGGAGTTGCTTTCAGATTTGTAATAGTCTAGGCAAACTACATAATCAAAATTCTCTTAAAATTTTAGTAACAGGATATTAGAACACAGACCATCAATATAATTCCCCACATTTTAAAATTAATTCATTTATTTGTTCATTTTTTTTTTTTTTATTCTCAGTAAATGTCAGACGTCAACTGTAAGCTTAGGTTGTGCTAGGTACTAGGGACACAAATATGAATAAAATGTTTTTCCATATCCCCAAATCCCAAGGTGGTAGAAAGACATGGAAACAACCTATTACAATGCAATGTTTTAAGTGATATGATAGAAGAATATACACAGAGCTACGGGACCCACGAGGAAGAGGTTGCTAACTCTGCCACAAGAGACAAGCAAGGGAGGCTTCACAGGGAAAATGATAATACTTTGATATTAATACTGAAATACTAGGCAAACACAAACTGGTTAAGACTGTAGTTGGAGAAGAGAAAAAGAAGAGATTTGGCCAGATAGTGAAGTTTCTATCAAACAGTTCGGAATTTATCTTGAAAGCAAGAACAAGCCACTGAAGGCTAGAGCAAATTGGAGGTTGTTGGAGTGATCCAGGGAAAGATTAAGTGTTGCTGATAATGCTGAGTCCCTGGGAAGCAGTGAAGAGACTTGGCAATATTTGAGAGAGAGAGTCAACGATGTTTATCAACCAATCAGATGTGGATTTCAGAAAACTGGAAGCAGAGTTGTTTTAGTGTGTTGATTAGTACATGGTGGATCTGTGGATATAATGCAGAGTTAGAGTCAGTTTGGGCTTTACTAAGTTTGAAGTGAATGAAAAATATGAATTTGTGTATATAAATCTGGAATTCTATAGAGAAGTGGAAAACAATGATTAAAATTTGAGAGTAAATAGCACATAGATCATAAATCATATTTGAAATTATCAGCAGGGCAGAGTATAAAGGGTAAGAAGAAAATAGGATATAAAATGGAACCCTAGGAACAATGAGTGTTTTTAGAATTGTACAGAAGAAAGGAGCAGCTAAAGGAGACCGAGAGTCAGTGAGACTCAGTGCTATTCTAGAAGAGAATAAGTGTTTCAGAAGCACAGAAAAGAGGGAATGGCCAACTTTGTCAAGCACAGCAGACAGATTGGGTAAAATGAGAGCTAAAATTACCCAACATACTTTGTAATGGGAGGTCACTGCTGACCTGAGCCATTTACAGTGGCTTTTGTGGAGGTATAAATCACACTGTAGTATAAAAAGTCGAGAATGGTAGGTGAGAATTAGATAAAATATAAACTACTGTCTCAAAAATTTGATGGTGATGTAAAGATGATATATAATCATAGTTATAAGAGATTTCATAGTGGAATAAAATTATGGATTAACAAAGTCTCTGAGGATGGAGAGTTTGAAGATACAGAAAGAAAGAGGATATTTAGTGATGAAAATAGGCTAGCAAGTCTGAAGACCCAATGCTTTAACTTAAAATGACAAAAGCTAGAGAATATTTTGATTCAATATTACAGCTTTATGTTTTAAATAATTTAAAATATTTTTAAGATTACTTTTCATTTACGCTTATTACAAAATATTGGCTATCTTCCCCGTGTTGTATAATACATCCTTGAGCCTATCTTACATCCAATGGTTTGTATCTCCCACACACACACCCCTATACTGCCCCTCCTCCTCTCTCCCCACTGATAACCACTAGTTTGTTCTCTATATCTGTGAATTCTCTATATCTTCTTTACTGTTATATTCACTAGTGTGTTGCATTTTTTAGGATTCTACATATAAGTGATATCATACAGTATTTGTCTTTCTCTGACTGATTTCACTTGGCATAATGTCCTCCAAGTCCATCCGTGTTGCTGCAAATGGCAAAATTTTGTTCCTTTTCACGGCTGAGGAGTATTCCATTGTGTGTGTGTGTGTGTGTGTGTGTGTGTATACATATACATATACATCTTCTTTCATGGACACTTAGGTTCCTCCCATATCTTGGCAGCTATATGTGTTTAAAATTTTATATAGTTGAATTTAAGTACTCATATTGTACATTTAGTTTATAAAATGAGTATTCCCAATTCAAAGATATAAACCTCTGGATTTCAACTTGTCACCAGAGTCAGTGTGTCCAAAGCATTTGACAGATTCCATTAATGTGAACTTTGTTAATTTCAAATGCTATGGCCATGGCCTAGAATAAAATGTAGAAAGACATTTCACCAATAAACAAACAAACAAGTAAATAAATAAATAAACCATAGAAAGGCATACTATTCAGTTGGGTAAAATTATCTAAGTAGGTGCAGCCAGGAAACCCAATAGACTATTAAATCTATGAGTGGAGAAACTATCTTCTTCATTTAAGTTATCTTCAGGACGTAACACAGTTCCTGGTACATACTAGACATAATACAGTGCATTTTACAGTGTAGGTGAGTTTTGGGAGCATCAGACTGGGGAGATTATTGAAGCCATTGAAAACTGATTTATTTTATCATCCATTTGTGTAACTTAGCAGAGAACTGGACACACATTTAAAGGTCTTGACCCCATAGTTGATTTCTAAAAGCAAACTGATACGGGAGAAAAGATAAATATCCTTTCATATTTTTCTTAACTCACTTGCTTCCTCTGCTTTCCTACATTTTCTATAATCATAAATCTAACATCCCCTCATTTTCTCTCCCTAATTTTCTTCCTTCCTTCCTTAATAGTAAACTTTTAGCATTTATTTTGGCTATTTTTAACTGAAGAAAAATAACAGCCACCTAGATGGTATCTTTCTATTTTTTTTTAACATCTTTATTGGAGTGTAATTGTTTTACCATGGTGTGTTAGTTTCTGCTTTATAACAAAGTGAATCAGCCATACATACACATATATCCCCATATCCCCTCCCTCTTGTGTCTCCCTCCCACCCTCCCTATCCCACCCCTCTAGGTGGTCACAAAGGACCAAGCTGATCTCCCTGTGCTATGTGGCTGCTTCCCACTAGCTATCGATTTTACATTTGGTAGTGTATATATGTCCACGCCACTCTCTCACATTGTCCCAGCTTACCCTTCCCCCTCCCCGTGTCCTCAAGTCCATTTCTATGTCTGTGTCTTTAATCCTATCCTGCCCCTAGGTTCTTCAGAACCGTTTTTTTTTTTTTCCACATTTCATATATATACGTGTTAGCATACAGTATTTGTTTTTCTCTTTCTGACTTAACTTCACTCTGTATGACAGTCTCTATGTCCATGCACCTCATTACAAATAACTCAATTTCGTTGCTTTTTATGGCTGAGTAATATTCCATTGTATATATGTGTCACATCTTCTTTATCCAGTCATTTGTCAATGGACACTTAGGTTGCTTCCATGTCCTGGCTATTGTAAATAGAGCTGCAATGAACATTGTGGTACATGACTCTTTTCGAATTACGGTTTTCTCGGGGTATATGCCCAGTAGTGGGATTGCTCACTCGTATGATAGTTCTATTTTTACCTTTTTAAGGAGCCTCCATCATAGTGACTGTATCAATTTACATTCCCACCAAAAATGCAAGAGGGTTCCCTTTTCTCCACACCCTCTCCAGCATTTATTGTTTGTAGATTTTTTGATGATGGCCATTCTGACTGGCGTGAGGTGATACCTCATTGCAGTTTTCATGTGCATTTCTCTAATGATTACAGATGTTGAGCATCCCTTCATGTGTTTGTTGCTGATCTGTATATCTTTTTTTTAAATAACATTTTTATTGGAGTATAACTGCTTTACAATGGTGTGTTTGCTTCCGCTTTATAACAAAGTGAATCAGTTATCCATATACATATATCCCCATATCTCTTCGCTCTTGCATCTCTCTCCATCCCACACTCCCTATCCCACCATTCTAGCTGGTCACAAAGCACCGAGCTGACCACCCTATGCTATGCAACTGCTTCCCACTAGCTATCTATTTTACATTTGGTAGTGTATATATGTCCATATATATACTACCACTCTCTCACTTTGTCCCAGTTTACCCTTCCCAATCCCCACGTCCTCAACTCCATTCTCTGGTATGTCTGCGTCTTTATTCCTGTCTTGCCCTAGTTCTTGATGATCATTTTTTTTTTTTTTTTTTAGATTCCATATATATGTATTAAAATATGGTATTTGCTTTTCTTTCTGACTTACTTCACTCTGTATGAGAGATGCTATGGTCCATCCACCTCATTACAAATAACTCAATTTCGTTTCTTTCTATAGCTGAGTAATATTCCATTGTATATATGTGCCACATCTTTATCCATTCATCTGTTGATGGACACTTAAGTTGCTTCCATGTCCTGGCTATTGTAAATAGAGATGCAATGAACATTGTGGTACATGACTTTTTTTGAATTATGGTTTTCTCAGGGTATATGCCCAGTAGTGGGATTGCTGGGTCATATGGTAGTTCTATTTGTAGTTTTTTAAGGAACCTCCATACTGTTCTCCATAGTGGCTGTATCAATTTAATTCCCACCAACAGTGTATGAGGGTTCCCTTGTCTCCACACCCTCTCCAGCATTTACTGTTTGTACATTTTTGAATGATGGCCATGCTGACCAGTGTGAGATGATATTGCATTGTAGTTTGATTTGCATTTCTCTAATGATTAATGATGTTGAGCATTCTTTCATTGTTATTGAGCTGCATGAGCTGCTTGTAAATTTTGGAGATTAATCCTTTGTCAGTTGCTTCATTTGCAAATATTTTCTCCCATGCTGAGGGTCCTCTTCTCATCTTTTTTATGGTTTCCTTTGCTCTGCAAAACTTTGAAGTTTCATTAGGTCCCATTTGTTTATTTTTGTTTTGATTTCCAATTCTCTAGGAGATGGGTCAGGAAGGATCTTGCTGTGATTTATGCAATAGAGCATTCTGCCTATGTTTTCCTCCAAGAGTTTTATAGTGTCTGGCCTTACGTTTAGGTCTTTAATCCATTTGGAGTTTATTTTTGTGTATGGTGTTAGGGAGTGTTCTAATTTCATTCTTTTACATGTAGCTGTCCAGTTTTCCCAGCACTATTTACTGAAGAGGCTGTCTTTTCTCCATTGTATATTCTTGCCTCCTTTATCAAAAATAAGGTGACCATAAGTGTGTGGGTTTATCCCTGGGCTTTCTATTCTATTCCATTGATCTATATTTCTGTTTTTGTGGTAGTACCACACTGTCTTGAAAACTGTAGCTTTGTAGTATAGTCTGAAGTCAGGAAGCCTGATTCCTCCAGCTGTTTTTCTTTCTCAAGATTGCTTTGGCTATTCGGCGTCTTTTGTGTTTCCATACAAATTGTGAAATTTTTTGTTCTAGTTCTGTGAAAAATGCCAGTGGTAGTTTGATAGGGATTGCATTAAATCCGTAGATTGCTTTCAGTAGTTTACTCATTTTCACAATGTTGATTATTCCAATCCAAGAACATGGTATATCTCTCCATCTGTTTGTATCATCTTTAATTTCTTACATCAGTGTCTTATAGTTTTCTGCATACAGGTCTTTTGTCTATTAAGTTAGGTTTATTCCCAGGTATTTTATTCTTTTGGTTGCAATGGTAAATTGGAGTGTTTCCTTAAATTCTCTTTCAGATTTTTCATCATTAGTGTATAGGAATGCAAGAGATTTCTGTGCATTAATTTTGTATCCTGCTACTTTACCAGATTCACTGGTTAGCCCCAGTAGCTTTCCGGTTGCTTCTTTAGTATTCTCTATGTATAGTATCATGTCATCTGCAAACAGTGACAGCTTTACTTCTTTTTTTCTGATTTGGATTCCTTTTATTTCTTTATCTTCTCTGACTGCTGTGGCTATAACTTCCAAAACTATGTTGAATAATAGTGGTGAGAGTGGACAACCTTTTCTTGTTCCTGATTGTAGAGGAAATGGTTTCAGTTTTTCACCATTGAGAATGATGTTGGTTGTGGATTTGTCATATATGGCCTTTATTATGTTGAGGCAAGTTCCCTATATGCCTACTTTCTGGAGAGTTTTTATCATAAATGGGTGATCAATTTTGTTGAAAACTTTTTCTGCATCTATTGAGATGGTCATATGGTTTTTCTCCTACAATTTGTTAATATGGTGTATCACATTGATTGATTTTTGTATATTGAAGAATCCTTGCATCCTGGGATAAATCCCACTTGATCATGGTGTATGATCCTTTTAATGTGCTATTGGATTCTGTTTGCTAGTGTGTGGCTGAGGATTTTTACATCTATGTTCATCAGTGATATTGGCCTGTAGTTTTCTTTCTTTGTGACATCTTTGTCTGGTTTTGCTGTCAGGGTGATGGTGGCCTTCTACAATGGGTTTGGGAGTATTCCTCCTGTGCTATATTTGGAAGAGTTTGAGAAGGATAGGCGTTAGCTCTTCTCTAAATGTGTGATAAATTCGCCTGTGAAGCCATCTGTTCCTGAGCTTTTGTTTGTTGGAAGATTTTTAATCACAGTCTCAGTTTCAGTGCTTGTGATTGGTCTGTTTCTATTTTCTATTTCTCCTTGGTTCAGTCTCAGAAGGTTGTGCTTTTCTAAGAATTTGTCCATTTCTTCCAGGTTGTCCATTTTATTGGCATAGAGTTGCTTGTAGTAATCGCTCATGATCCTTTGTATTTCTGCAGTGTCAGTTGTTACTTCTCCTTTTTTGTTTCTAATTCTACTGATTGGAGTCTTCTCCCTTTTTTTCTTGATCAGTCTTGCTGATGGTTTATCAATATTGTTTATCTTCTCAAAGAACCAACTTATAGTTTTATTGATCTTTGCTATTGTTTCCTTCATTTCTTTTTCATTTATTTATGATCTGATCTTTATCATTTCTTTCCTTCTAACTTTGAGGGTTTCTTTCTTTCTTCTTTCTTTAATTGCTTTAGGTGTAATTTCGGTTGTTTGAGATATTTCTCGTTTCTTGAGGTAGGATTGTGTTGCTATAAACTTGCCTCTTAGAACTGCTTTTGCTGCATCCCATAGGTTTTGGGTCATCGTGTTTTCATTGTCATTTGTTTCTAGGTATTTTTCTATTTCCTCTTTGATTTCTACAGTGATCTCTTTGTTATTTAGTAGTGTATTGTTTAGCCTCCATGTGTTTGTATTTT
Organism: Neophocaena asiaeorientalis asiaeorientalis; assembly: GCF_003031525.2. Classification (NCBI taxonomy): domain Eukaryota; kingdom Metazoa; phylum Chordata; class Mammalia; order Artiodactyla; family Phocoenidae; genus Neophocaena; species Neophocaena asiaeorientalis. The sequence goes on along the minus strand of NW_020173979.1, from coordinate 12,555,560 downwards.
TTACAGATTTTTTTCCTGTAATTTAAATCTGGTCTTATAGTGTAGTGGTCAGAAAAACATTTGACAAGATTTCAATTTTCGTAAATTTATGAAAGCTTGATTTATGACCCAAGATATGATCTATCCCAGAGAGTGTTCCATGAGCACTTGAGAAGAAAGTGTATTCTGTTTTTTTTGGATGGAATGTCCTATAAATATCAATTAAATCCATCTCGTTTAATGTGTCATTTAAAGCTTGTGTTTCCTTATTTATTTTCATTTTGAATGATCTGTCCATTGGTGAAAGTGGGGTGTTAAAGTCCCCTACTATGATTGTGTTACTGTCGATTTCCCCTTTTAGGGCTGTTAGCATTTGCCTTATGTATTGAGGTGCTCCTATGTTGGATGCATAAATATTTACAATTGCTATATCTTCTTCTTGGGTTGATCCCTTGATCATTATGTAGTTTCCTTCTTTGTCTGTTATGATAGTCTTTATTTTAAAGTCTATTTTGTCTGATATGAGAATCCAGCTTCCTTTCGATTTCCTTTTGCATAGAATTTCTTTTTCCATACCCTCACTTTCAGTGGGCATGTGTCCCTAGGTCTGAAGTGGGACTCGTGTAGACAGCAAATTTACAGTTCTTGTTTTTGGATCCATGCAGCCAGTCTATGTCTTTTGGTTGGAGCATTTAATCCATTTACATTTAAGGTAATTATCAATATGTATGTTCCCACTACCATTTTCTTAATTGATTTTGGGTTCTTATTGTAGGTCTTTTCCTTCTCTTGTGTTTCCTGTCTAGAGAAGTTCCTTTAGCATTTGTTGTAAAGCTGGTTTTGTGGTGCTTAATTCTGTTAGCTTTTGCTTTTCTATAAAGGTTTTAATTTCTCCATCGAATCTGAATGAGATCCTTGCTGGGTAGGGTAATCTTAGTTGTAGTTTTCTCCCTTTCATCACTTTAAGTACGTCGTTCCACTCCCTTTTGGCTTGCAGAGTTTCTGCTGAAAGTTCAGCTGTTAACCTTATGGGGATTTCCTTGTATGTTATTTGTTGTTTTTCCCTTGCTGCTTTTAATATTTTTTCTTTGTACTTAATTTTTGATAGTTTGATTTATATGTGTCTTGCTGTGTTTCTCCTTGGATTTATCCTGCATGGGACTCTCTGCGCTTCCTGGACTTGATTATTTCCTTTCCCATAAAAGGGAAGTTTTCAACTATAATCTCTTCAAATATTTTTTTCAGTCCTTTTTTTTTTTTCTCTTCTTCTGGGACCCCTATAATTCAAATGTTGGTGTGTTTAATGTTGTTCCAGAGGTCTCTGAGACTGTCCTCAATTCTTTTCATTCTTTTTTCTTTATTGTGCTCTGCAGTAGTTATTTCCACTATTTTATCCTCCAGGTCATTTATCCATTCTTCTGCCCTAGTTATTCTGTTATTGATTCCTTCTAGAGAATTTTCAATTTCATTTATTGTGTTGTTCATCACTGTTTGTTTGCTCTTTCTCTCTTCTAGGTCCTTGTTAAACATTTCTTGTATTTTCTCCATTCTATTTCCAAGATTTTGGATCATCTTTACTATCATTACTCTGAATTCTTTTTCAGGTAGACTGCCTATTTCCTCTTCATTTGATTGATCTGGTGGGGTTTGCCTTGCTCCTTCATCTGCTGTGTATTTCTCTGTCTTCTCATTTTGCTTACCTTACTGTGTTTGGGGTCTCCTTTTTGCAGGCTGCAGGTTTGTAGTTCCTGTTGTTTTTGGTGTCTGCTCCCAATGGCTAAGTTTGGTTCACTGTGTTGTGTAGGTTTCCTGGTGGAGGGGACTGATGCCAGTGTTCAGGTGGATGAGGCTGATCTTTTCTTTTGGGTGGGCAGGACCATGTCTGGTAGTGTGTTTTGGGGTGTCTGAGACCTTATTATGATTTTAGGCAGCCTCTCTGCTCATCAGTGGGGTTGTGTTCCTGACTTGCTAGTTGTTTGGCATAGGGTGTCCAGCACTGTAGCTTGCTGGTCATTGAGTGGAGCTGGGTCTTAGCATTGAGATGGAGATCTCTGGGAAAGCTTTCACTGTTCGATATTACATGGAGCCAGGAGGTTTCTGGTGGACCACTGTCCTGAACTCTGCCCTCCCACCTCAGAGGCACAGGCCTGACACCTGACCAGAGTACCAAAACCCTGTCAGCCACATGGCTCAGAAGAAAAGGGAGGAAAAAATAAATAAATAAATAAAATAAAATAAGTAAAATCAAAAATTATTAGAAATAAAAAAACAATTTTAAGTAATTAAAGAAAGAAAGAAGAGAGCAACCAAACCAAAAAACAAATCCACCAATGATAACATGCACTAAAAACTATACTAAAACAACACAAAACAAAAATATCAGACAGACAGAACCCTAGGACAAATGGTAAAAGCAAAGCTATACAGACAAATTCACACAAAGAAGCATACACATACACAATCACAAAAAGAGAAAAAGAAGGAAAATAATATATATATATATTAAAAAAAATGAAGAGAGCAACCAAATCAGTAGACAAATCTACCTATCATAATAAACTAAATACTAAATACTAAAGTAAGATAAACATTAAACCAGAAACAAGTTAGATGCAGAAAGCAAACCCCAAGTCTGTATTTGCTCCTAAAATCCACTGCTTCAATTTTGGGGTGATTTATAGTCTATTCAGGTATTCCAGATGCAAGGTACATAAAGTTGATTGTGGAGATTTAAGCCACTGCTCCTGAGGTTGCTGGGAGAGATTTCCCTTTCTCTTCTTTGTTCGCACAGGTCCCTGGGTTCAGGTTTGGATTTGGCCCTGCCTCTGTGTGTAGGTCACCTGAGGGCGTCTCTTCCCCACCCAGAGAGGATGGGGTTAAAGGAGCAGCTGATTCAGGGGCTCTGGCTCACTCAGGCCAGAGGGACAGAGTGGTAGGGAATGCAGGGTGAGCCTGTAGCGGCAGAGGCCCACATGACGTTGCAACAGCCTGAGGCATACCCTGTGTTCTTCCAGGGAAGTTGTCCCTGGATCATGGGACCCTGGCAGTGCTGGGCTACACAGGCTCCCAGGAGGGGAGGTGTGGATAGTGACCTGTGCTTGCACACAGGCTTCTTGGTGGTTGCAGCAGCATCCTTAGCATTTCATGCCCGTCTGTGGTGTCCATGCTGATAGCCATGGCTCGCGCCCATCTCTGCAGCTCGTTTAGATGGTACTCTGAATCCCCTCTCCTCATGCACCCCAAAACCATGGTCTCTTACCTCTTAGGCAGTTCCAGACTTTTTCCCGGACTCCCTCCTGGCTAGCTGTGGTGCACTACCCCGTTCAGACTGTGTTCACGCAGCCAACCTCAGTCGGAGCCTCAGCTCCCAGCCACAACCCACCCTGGAGGGTGAGCAGACAAGTCCCTCAGACTGGTGAGTGCTGGTCGGCACTGATCCTCTGTGCAGGAATCTCTCCACTGTGCCCTCCGCACCCTTGTTGCTGTGCTCTCCTCTGTGGTTCCAAAGCTTCCCCCCCCACCACCCCGCCCCCCATCTCCGCCAGTGAAGGGACTTCCTAGTGTGTGGAAACTTTTCCTCTTTCACAGCTCCTTCCCTGAGGTGCAGGTCCTCTCCCTATTCTTTTGTCTCTATTTTTCCTTTTTTCTTTTGCCCTACCCAGGTACATGGGGAGTTTCTTGCCTTTTGGGAAGTCTGAAATCTTCTGCCAGAGTTCAGTAGGTGTTCTGTAGGAGTTGTTCCACATGTAGATGTATTTCTGATATATTCGTGGGGAGGAAGATGATCTCCACATCTTACTCCTCCACCATCTTGAAGGTCTCCCCTCTTTCTATTATATTATCTAAAGAACCACCAGTGTCATCTTTCCAAATTGTAATTGATGTCCTGCTCTAAAAATATAATGGGTCCACATTGCTCTCAGGAGCAAGTCCAAAGTCCTATAATTTTTTTAAGTCCATGCTTAATCTGCCTTTACCTAACTCCCCATTATTATCTCATGTCCCTTTCTCTCTCCCTAACCATGTTGTTCTACTGTTGTTACCTCTTCTCAACTAGAGTCTATGTACTAGCAGTGCCAGAAATGCTTTTTCTAATCCACTTCCCCTCTTGCAACTAGCTGGTGCTGGCTACACAAATCACAGTTGTCTTCCTAGTTCTACATGTTCATGACAGGCCGTGTTCTTTGTAACGAATATCATATAGTTGTTAATAAACTTTTTTTTCCTTGTGGCATATTCTTCTTCCTCTACAGGATATACATTCCACAAGGTGACGGATTTATCCATTTGCTTATCTCTATGTTCCCATTGTCCCTGAACATAATAAACACAACAAATATTTATTGGAAAAATAAATGAAATGATGGTTTTTGAGGAAAAAATATGCTATGAGCCACTCATAATTAGTACAATTTTAAGTGATTTTCAAGGATGAGTATCTGGGGTCATAGTGCAGAGAAAAAAAATCCAATTCTTTTTCAGTCTCCCACACATGCAAGTCTGATGGTCAAAATTGTGGTAAGAAAGTTAGGAAAATGAAATTTTGATTAAATGAAGTTCTCAATGTTCTCAAGTTAATGATCTTTTAAGGTTCAATGTTAAGTAAGGAACCAATTTTAACTTAACAATATTGGCATCCATCTCCACTAAATGTAACACAATCACAGGTTTTGTCCATTATATTATATAGGATTATATAACCTCATATAAATTTCCAGAATTAAATATTTGCAACTTCAGAATTTTAATACTGAATAATAATAATTTTTTTTCTTGGTTGACCTTTTATTTTTATTTTTAATTAAAGTATAGTTTATTTACAATGTTGTGTTAGTTTCAGGTATACAGCAAAGTAATTCAGATATACATATATTCTTCTTCAGATTCTTTTCCCTTATAGGTAATTACAAAATATTGAGTATAGTTCTCTGTGCTATATAGTAGGTCCTGGGTGGTTATCTATAATTATTCCATTTTTGATGACTAAAAGTTTTAATCAGACTCCGGACCCTCAATCTGGATGTCAGAAATTGCAAACCATGTTATACTAAACAATCATGAAAATAAAATAATTGAATGTTACTTTCAACAATGAGATTGGGACCACCCAAAGGATTTTTTTTAGTAAATTTCAATGAACCAGAAATTGACTATTTCTGAAGATCCCATTCCCCCAATACTTTCTGTTGTGGTTATGGCAAAATATATAAAATAAAATTTACCATTTTATTTTAAGGTTAAAGATGTAATGTACGTGGTAGAGACTACTTCGCTGTTCTCCAAATCTGTTTCTTCTATTTCTTGTACTTAGTGCTATCATTTATTTCCCAGCTGGGCTATTAGTTCAGTGTGGCCATATGGCTGGATGGTAGCCCATGGAATACGGGGTGTGAGTGGAAGCTAACATGCTTCTCTTCCACACTTTCTCTATAAAATACTTCCGTCCAGAGTTCCTCCATGCTTTTTCCTCATCTAGTGGTTGAATGAAAGGACTAAAAGGCCACAGAGGATTGTAAACTCACAAGAGGAAAGGATGTTGGTTTCCTGAATGATCTTGGAAAGTGAACTGACAAAATGGAGCATTTAATGCCATCACTTAATGTGGAGTGGAATTTGGAAGTTTGATGGTCACAGATATAGAACCTGGTATTACCCTAACAAATACTATGTGCTCTCCATAGCAGATGCAAATATTGACTGATAGGTTTTCCAAGTACTAAACTAGCAAAACATACAATGGGTGCTTTTTCTTTTGTTTGTTTGTTTTCCTCTTAATTGACCGGCTTCCGGAAGTTGATGGTAGCAGTTGAAGAGACAAATAAAATGACCCTATATAAGTAATAGCAGGAAGAAAGGCTACGATGAGCAGTACATCCTTTTGGGGGTGGCACAATTCTCTATGGAATGCTTGAGGCAGACCTGAGTTCACATCAGAATGTAATGTTGCCCCGGCAACAGGGTGGTAGCATTTATTTCTGTTGAAAATATCTGAAGCACGTGCAGCACCTTTTCCAAATTGAATGCTCTACTTTGAAGTTATTTGCCCAGATTCCGTACCCTAAACTGCTACAATTCCCTGCTGAGCTCCACTCCTTACTATAAAGGGCAAAAAGCCTCAGCACACATTTGCCATGTCACTGTTCACTCCCTTTTCAGCTCATTAGGAAGAATAGATGGGAATACAGAAGGATTCCTGTGACTGGGGTGAACGTGAACCATAAAGGTGATAAGGTATAAACTGCTCCCTGTGAGAGGAAGGGAGGAAGTTACTGACTTCCTTCTGAATCACTATATTTGGATGTACCTGGTAGTGAGCTCTGCTAGGGTAACTTCATAGAAAATATAGCTCACTTTCTCAAAGAGTTAAAACAATACTCTTAGGAAGATCTGGGGGATGGGGAGATCTCCAGGTTAATGAAGCTCACCTAGAATGATTCTTTGGTAAAGCAGCCAATATTACCAGAGAAATCACTCCCTTGCTTAAAATACTTCAGTGGCTCCCCATTAAGATAAATGTTTAAATTCTAAAGAGGCTACAAATGCCTTACTCACTGCTACATACTCATCTCAGGATAACCTCCTCATCTCTGCCTTTACTTCAGCTTTATTTCTTTCATTTTTCCAAAAGGTCATGCTTACTTGCACCTCATAACATTTCCATTTGCTGTTTGTACTGCATGGAATGTTCTCTGTGGACCACAGTTTGCAGTTAATTACATCTCATCCGTTAGAACAGCACTGAGACAGTGCTACCCTCAGGCTTTCCTTGCCTCCTCAACTAGGCTGAGGATCTCTTTCACATGTCTAGTGTGGGTTGCATTATTTGTTTAAAATATCCTGGGTGGGACCCTTCTCTGGTGTTGCTTTTTATAGGAGGAGTGTATTTCCTTCCCCACTGATGCATGATTTTACGATGAGGCTTGCTTTATACAATGAAATGACAGTGAAAGTGCTGATGGCATGTTCATGAAGCGGCTTCAAGGCTGATACAGCTAAGATAAGAGATGATCTTTTCTCTTGGATTCCAGAAGAATAGGACATGGAGCAGACTTGCAGCTGACCCACAAGGGACATTAATATGAGTAATATATAAGCAATTAAACCTTTATTGTTGTAGGTCACAGAGACTTGGAATAAGTTTGTTATTTGAATATAATGTAATGAAAGCTGAGTAGTTCACTGTCATAGTTTACTTTTTTTTTTTAATAAATAAGAGGATGTATAGCATGGTAGTATTAGACAGGCTCTAAATTCAAACTCCTATATTCGATGTCCATTCTGCCACTTGGTATTTTGTGTTCTAAGATATCACATTATTTAATGTCTTTGGCTTCTGTTACTTCACTTGTGAAATGGAGATAATACTAGGATATACCTCATAAGGTGGTGGTCAGGATTAAATGAGTTAATATTAACATTAAATGTAATTAAATATTACACCAATGTCTGGCACAGAACAAGCCTTCAGTAAGTGTTAATTATTAGTATTCATAGGACGTAGCAAATTTTTCAGTCACAAGTTTTCTATGATTATTTGATTAAGGTTTCCCTTATTAGACTGTTAGAATCCTGGGAGCAGAAACCTCACCAACTTGATTCACCTTTATATCACCAGTGACTAGCATAAACCTGACACATAATGAGCAACTGACAAATATTTGTTCCTACAATGAATTTTTAAAAATGAATGAATAAAATAATAGCCGAAAGCTAACATCAGTCATTGTACTGAAATGAATAAAGAATAAATACTATTAATATTTAAAATTACTTGTAAGAGGAGTAATATTTCAAGCAATGCTAGTTTTGTCCACTGAAATTATATAAAATCTAGACTGATGGAAAAACCAGACTTTTTGGTTGAAATTTGCAGGGTAAAATTTCCTGTGGTAGATGGCACTGCTGGTCTGGTGACAGCACCATTGCTATTCCAAAGGGCACAATTGTGTGAAATATGGGATGGTGATCATTTGTTTAGATGTTTCTCAAAAAAATAGTTCAATAATGACATATCTAATTATTGAATTTTATGATGAATAAAACCAGTCCTAATATCTATACAATGCTTGTTCTCAAATTCTCCCATTGCCATGTTCTGTCTATCTTAAAGGACATTTCCTGGTACCCCATGTTGGCCATCATTTTTCATATCGTCTGATGTGACTGCAACTTCATGCCCATCCCTCTCTGATAGCACCACCATCTCCCCATTTCCACTAACCCTCAGCCCCTGGCAACTATTCTACTCTCTGTTTCTGTGAGTTTGGCTTTTTTAGATTCCACATGTGAGATCATACAGTATTTGTCTTTCACTGACTTATTTCACTTAGTATAATGCCCTCAAGCTCTATCCATGTTGTCACAAATGGCAGGATTTCCTTCTCTTTAATGGCTGAATATAATGGAGTATATATATATCACATCTTCTTTATCCATTCATACGTAGACAGTCACTTAGGTTGTTTCCATATCTGGTCTGTTGTTAATAATTCTGCAATGAACATGAGAGGGCAGATATCTCTTTGAAATCCTGATTTCATTCCCTTTGAATATATATACAGAAGCAGGATTGCTGGCTCACATGGCAGTTCTATTTTTAATTTTTTGAGGAACCTTCATACTGTTTTCCACAGTGGCTGCACCAATTTACTTTCCTACCAACTGGGCCCTTTTTCTCCATATCCTTACCAACACTTATTTTTTAACTTTCTGATAACAAACAGGTGTGAGGTGATATCTCATTGTGGCTTTGATTTCTATTTCCCTGATGATTAGTGATATTGAGCATCTTTTCATATACCTATTGGCCATTTGTATGTCTTCTTTGGAAAAATGTCTATTCAGGTCCTCTGCCCATTTTTAGTTCAATTGTTTGATTTGTTGCTATTGAGTTGTATGTGTTCCTTATATATCTGGGGTATTGACCTGTTATTAGATAGGCAGTTTGCAAATATTTTCTCCCATTCTGTATGTTGCCTTTATATTGTATTGATTGTTCCTTTTACTTTTTAGTTTGCAGAACTAAAAACTGCAGAAGCTTCTTAGTTTGATGTAGTCCCACTTATCGAGTTTTGCTTTTATTGCTTGTACTTTTTGTGTCATATCCAGAAATTGCTGCCAAGACCAATGTCAAGGAGTATTATTCCCCCGTTTTCTTCTAGGAGTTTTACAGTTTCAAATCCTATGTTTGTCTTTAATTCATTTTGAGATAACTTTTGTGAGTGGTGCAAGACAGGAATCCAATTTATTTTTTGCAGGTGGTAGTCCAGTTTTTCCAACAACATTTATTGAACAGACTATCATTTCTCCATTAAGTATTCTTGACTTCTTTGTCAAATATCAGTTGAAGTGTTCATTTCTAGGCTCTCTATTCTGTTCAATTGCTTTACTGTGTATTTTTTTTTTGCCAGTACCATACTGTTTTAATTACTATAGCTTTGTAATAAGTTTGAAATCAGGAAGTATGATGCCTCCAGCTTTGTTCTTCTTTCTTAGGATTGCTTTGGCTAGTACAGACCTTCTGTGCTTCCATACAAATTTTAGAATATTTTTCTATTTCTGTGAAAAATGCCCAGACTTGTGGTTGCCAAGGAGGGGAGGGAGAGGGATGGTTCAGAAATTTGGGGTTGGTAGATGAAAACTATTACATTTAGAAGGGATAAACAACAAAGATCTACTGTATAGCACAGGGAATTATATTCAATCTCTTGGGATAAATCGTAATGGAAAAGAATATTAAAAAAAGAATGTCTATATGTCTATGACTGAGTCAGTTTGCTATACAGCAGAGATTGGCACAACATTATAAATCAACTATATTTCAATTAAAAAAATACCCAAGAGAAATCTAAATGACTGAATAAAATTTATTCAAATTATTAAAGACTATATTCATTAGATAATAGATGAGATTCATGTGATGGTAAATGTTTTTCCTTGAGTAAAGAGCAGAGACAGTTTATAACAATGAATAGAAATACTTAAATTAAACAAAGTTTAGAGGTATAATAAGCTTCGGAGTCTAAATTTCTTGCCCTGTTATCTCTATAAATATAGATCTGACTTCCTTAGAAAAACTGAGTGCTTGTTTTCCCGTATCCTATTTTCCTGTATCATATTTTTATCTCCCCAAAGAAAACTTTGATATCTCTGACATATAATGCAAGCTTCCAGTGCTCCTCTTTCTGTGAGATGCTGTCTCTTACGGACTTCATTCCATTAGTCCTGTGTGGATTTTGGGCACATTTAATCTGGGCAGGATACCAAAGGGACAAAAGCACATTCCTGAGCTTTTACATAAAGCCCTTCATTTGTCTAGCCCTGGCACCAAAGGGTGAAATATCAATTATTATAAACGTATTTGGGGCACTTAGAGGCATTACTCATTCTTCGATGTGGAATGGGAATTTGTGTTTCCAGGAGAAGAGAGGGAGTTGGCAGGTGCGATGAGAAGCACTGCAGTAAAAATTTCCCTACAAAGAGAGATGCTGTGTGTAGAGAGTGTGCGTGCAAGATCTCCTGCATTGCTTAATCCATTTCTCTTGGGTAGAGAAGCCAGTTTACATTTTCCAGTGAACCATATTCACTGATGATTGCTTTGATTTCACTGAACAGGAGGCTTAACAAACAGCCAACAGATTTACATTTTAGAGGAAAGCATGGCATAACCTTCAGCAGAAAACCTCCTTCAGAAAGAATCAATGTGCTTAGACTGCCAAATGCATTTAAGTGTTGCAACAGATTAAGAAAACAGGACATATGTGTGCCATGCTCACCAGGCTGAGTGTCCTCTGAATAACCCCCTTGGAGACAAGTCCACACACAATAGCACTCACATGTTTCCTGATCTTAGCAACATCTGCATCTCTCTAGTTGGTGCTATAGACGTTGGAAAGAAACTATTTGATGGTAAGATTGTTTAACTCCATTTTAGGGATTTGTACCTTTAAGAGCTGTTCCTTTTTTTTTTTTTTAAATTTATTTATTTATTTATTTATGGCTGCATTGAGTCTTTGTTGCTGTGCGTGGGCTTTCTCTAGTTGCAGCAAGCAGGGGCTACTCTTTATTGCGGTGCTCGGGCTTCTCATTGCAGTGCCTTCTCTTGTTGCAGAGCACAGGCTCTAAGCATGCAGGCTTCAGTAGCTGTGGCTCACGGGTTCTAGAGCACAGGCTCAGTAGTTGTGGTGCAAGGGCTTAGTTGCTCCATGGCATATGGGACCTTCCCCGACCAGGGATTGAACCCATGTTCCCTGCACTGGCAGGTGGATTCTTAACCACTGCACCACAAGTGAAGTCCCAAGAGCTGTTCCTTTTTAATTCATATATTTTGCTCTTTGTTGAGGTCAAAAGCAAGATATGCTGCTTTAAATGATATGTGTGGAAAGTATGACATATCATTTAAAATACCATTTTCCCTTGTAAAATTTGAATTGCAAACAATTACGATCTTAACTGCTTTACTGAGGTATGAGTAACAAATAAAAAGCTGTAAATATTTAATTTATACAACTTGATGTTTGGAGATAGGTATACACTCTTGAAACCAATGTATCCATCACTTACAAAAGTTTCCTCTTGCCCCCCCTTGTGTTTTTTGCTTGTTTGTTTATATGTTTTCCCTTTTTGTGATCACAGCACTTACTATAAGATCTAGCCTCGGGGGCTTCCCTGGTGGCGCAGTGGTTGAGAGTCTGCCTGCTAATGTAGGGGACACGGGTTCGAGCCCTGGTCTGGGAGGATCCCACATGCCATGGAGCGACTAGGCCCGTGAGCCACAACTACTGAGCCTGTGCGTCTGGAGCCTGTGCTCCGCAAAAAGAGAGGCCGCGATAGTGAGAGGCCCGCACACCGCGATGAAGAGTGGCCTCCGCTTGCCACAACTAGAGAAAGCCCTCGCACAGAAACAAAGACCCAACACAACAAAAATAAATTAATAAACTCCTACTCCCAACATCTTCTGTTAAAAAAAAAGATCTAGCCTCTTCTTGAGTCTGTTGGGGCCTGATTGTCTTCAGCTAGAAATAACTCACTTACCAAAGTGGCACATTCTGGGGCAGCCTCCCCTGAACCCCATCACATCATAATGGTAGGCTTTATTTTTCAAGCAGGGATACTGCCTTTGGGGAAGTTTCAGGAAAAAATATGGGATCAAATATGATTTCTGTGGCTGGTTTCTATGTGGGTTAATATAAAGACATTATTTTATGCAGTATAGACGGAGGGAAGGAAGATTGAAGCAAAAAACTTGGTCCTTGATTTACAAGCTTTCTCTCAAACAGGTTCTGTGAGCTTTATCCTAGCTCTATTTCATTAGTGGTTATAATTAGAAAGTAACTGTTCTCTGTTCCTGTGGTATTCTGATATAAAATTTGGGGAGAGACATGTGCTTTATTGATTTTGTATTAGTGCAATGTATGAGACTTTTAAGAGAAAGGTTTTTTCCTTATTTGTAAATAATCTTTAAAATTATTTTTAAAGTCACTTATTGCTCACAAGCCAGCCTAGCATCTTCAACCTGTGTGGCGCCGTGCTTTATAACTTGGCCCCTGCGTTCGTTTGTCCAGAACACGTCTTCAAACCAGCTCAGGTCTTTCTCCCTTTCTTCACAATGTTGTTCAGATATCATCTGCTCAGTGAGGTCTTCCATGGTCACATTATTCAAAGTGTCACCTCCATATCGATATTTCCTGTTCCCCTTCCTTGCTTTACTTTTCTCTCCAGAACTTAACACTTTATAGGAAAGTATATAATTTTTACATTGTTTACGTGATCTCCATCCACAAGGATGAAAGCTCCATGTGGGCAGAGGTTTTCAGCTGCTTTTTTACTAATACTAATCAGAACTTACAACACTGTCTTACATCTAATATACACATATTTGTATATATACAAATATAGCATTAAGTAAAAGTTATTAATACAAGAAACTTTAAACAATATATAAATATAACTACATATATCTTAGATTCATTTTAGTAAACTACACATAATCAGGTACTCTAATAGAAGCAATAATCAAGGATACTTGTCTAAATACTTATAATACTATGATTCCATATTTAGGGAATTATTTTAAAATTAAGAAGGCTGCATTAATTTTAAAAGGAATAATTTATCATGGATTTAGGCATCAGTTCCTGAAATCTTTCAAAATTTGTTTTGCAAGGTATATTTTAGCCTAAAGGATATTATTGCTTTCAAAATAATTTCCCAGTAGCAAGAAGAACTTTTTTCCTTACATTTTAAAAGGGTCCATAAGAAATTATAATAGAGTTTTACCTAATTTCAATCATTAACTGAAAACTACTAAAACAAGAAAGACCAAAAGCAAAACAAAACAAAAGTTACATCCTGAGAAAGTAACAACATTGCAATCTCACATACTATGGACTTTTTTTTCTCTTAGCACAGTCTCTCCCACCTGTGTTTATCTGCCTGCATTTACTGGCGGTGGGTCCAGCTTCATAAGATCTGTTTTCAAAGAGACATTAGCAATCAAACCTGATGTGTGAGTTTGTTTTCCATGTTAAACCTGACTAGGAATTAATTGCCAAATAAAGGATTACATATTAATTCATCCTGTATTTATTCATTCAGTATGCATGTATGTGTGTGTGTATTTAGCAAAAGCCCACTATGTACAAAACATTAGGCTTTGTGCTACCTGCAAGAAGAACAAAACACAATCTTGGTCTTCAAGCAATTTACATGCTATGGGAGATAACAACTTGAAAATCCAAGCTGTGTGTGGCGATACCCTGACGACTCCCCTGGGAGCCTTCGTAGTATTGCTCCCTCCGTGGGGATCCCTAGAACTGTGACGTGCACAAGTGGTCATAAGGTCTGAAAGTGTAGGATGTGATGGAAACAATTTTATCGAATAAGGCAGGAGAGCATAAGTGCTCTTCAGGAGGTGTAATCACTGTGTCATGGGAGTAGTTAATTCTGCCTCAAAGACTGGAGGGTGGGAAGGGGGTGGCAGGAGCTGCAAATGGTGTAATGTGATTTCTTCCAAAGTCAGGAAGATTACTTGACTTAAGTAGACTGTTACGAGTAACTGGACATAAGAAATAGAAAACATTTTACAGATCACTTCTAGTTCAATATCTTTGTTTTATTGGTCAGGAAACTGAAGCTCAGAGAGAGGAAGTGACAGGCCCAAAGTTACACAGCTAGTTAAATGCAGTATGGAATTCTAATCGCATTTATTAGCTGTTACTTACTATTAGATATTATTTTCAATTTAGAATTTTCCTTTACTTTTTTCAATGAAACTCATCTTTCTCTCAATCTCTTGATTATTGAAGTGGTCTTGGATCAAATATTAAGGGAATTGTAAGGTGATATAGTATGGAAGACTTTTTGGATAAGATCATGTGTTAAAAATCTACTTCAGGGAAGAAAACTATTAAAAAACAACTTTGTACAGTTTTCCTTAACTAAATGCACTTAAACTTAAGATTCTATATTTTTTAGTTCCTTCTCATGCTTTAAAAAAACTGTGACCATAGCAGAAATACTATGTCACAGCAATACTGAAGCGGATTTATATGTTATTTAGAGATTGTGAAAAACTCTTTCTAACAAAAGTAGGAATTTCTTTAAATCCTTTAAGTCTACTGCGACTAAAAGAATTAGAGCTGGAAAAGTTTCCTCAGCAGAACATAAATTAGAAAGTATATGGCCTCAGTGTGGGTTCCATTTCTGATTTCACTCCCACCTTCTTCCCGGCATGGTGGCTCTATTGGTAAAAACAATTTCATTTAAATACTCTTTACTTAAAATTGAAAAAATGCTTGTAAAATTAAACACAATTTAAATTATCTTTTAAATTTTTAAAAAAAGATCTGTTCTAAAGCCTTTAGATAAATAGCCACTTAATCTTAAATTTACATTTACCTATATTTGTAAAAGTTGAGAGTGCTCATATTCTGTAAGCATAGGAATTTAAGGGTAATGGTACAGTACCCTTACATACCCTTTATATATATATATATATATAATGTATATATACATATAAAATACATATATATTATATACACATGTATATATATGGCTAATATATAAATAATATATTTTAGCCACAATGTGATAAGCATACAAAAAAATGATGTTTGAAAATATTTGCAAATGAAGCAACTGACAAAGGATTAATCTCCAAACTTTATAAGCAGCTCATGCAGCTCAATAACAAAAGAAACAAACAACCCATTCCAAAAATGGGCAATAGACCTAAATAGACATTTCTCCAAAGAAGATATACAGACTGCCAACAAACACACGAAAGAATGCTCAACATCATTAATTATTAGAGAAATGCAAATCAAAACTACAATGAGATATCATCTCACACCAGTCAGAATGGCCATCATCAAAAAATACTTAATGATTTGTATTTCCCTTGGCAATTAGTTAGAAATTAGTGATTAAACTGAATTGAAAACGCCATTTGAAAAGTATTAAATTGGACAGTTAACTAATCAAATAAATTTACATACTTGAAAAAATGTTATGAATTTGGAATATGAATGATAGTAACTAAATTTTTGAAAGACTCTAGTTCTGGTAAAATGTGCCTAAAATCCAGAGGCATTAAGAAAATATTAATTAAATAAAATCTTTAAATTGCTGCCATCCTAAACATAAATCCATCCCATTTACGGAATATTGGATTAACTTTAGTGCCAGGTTAATACTGTTCACTAACTTGAATCTGGCTTTCCAAAAGTGTTCATTATTTTACAGCATTTAGGAAGAGGAAAAGAGACTAATGTTTATGTGTGGGTATTTATTTTTCCATGGACAACAAAAGTTAAAGAGAATGAGAAGTAAAATATTAATGGTAGACATACTTGAACAATGAGATTATCATCACATTTTTCTATGTTTTAAATTTCTAAATTTTTCACTATTTTTGGTTTAGTATGTATTGTACCTATCGTTTGGAAAAACAACCACGACTTAAAAACAGACAAAACAACAACAAAACTAAAGCAAGTGATTTCTCATAAGATTCCTTGGTGGGGAAAGTGGTGGGGGGTGGTGGTAGGATGAATTGGGAGACTGGGATTGACATATATACACTAATATGTATAAAATAGATAACTAATAAGAACCTGCTGTATATAAAATACAGTACAAAAAAAAAGATTCTTTGGTAGATTTTTTTTACCTATAGGTAATATAGAACCAGATAGAAAAGGTCTGAGGATAACTTGTAAGAGAAAAACACCACAAAATAATTAAAAATCCATAAGTACTGAAACATTTGGTGAAGATGACTAATTCAGTGGGTTAATTGTACACTGAAAAAACGGCAGTGATCCGCCATGCCTTTGACTTTTATGGAATATGGATGTACCACATGATCTTACTCTAGGGTTCGCTGTCTCCACATTTTAATCTGGGCCAGCTAGAAAACATAGGCAAAAACTCAGCAGATGGCACTCCTATCCTTAGGTCTAGACTAAAACCAAATCTAAAGATGTTTGTTTCACACTTCAGGATAGAAATGGCACTTAAAAACATGTAAAGACTATTTATCATAATACTAACATGGATCAATGCAATCTGCATCAAAGGCTCAGCAAGTCATTTTGTGGATATCAAGAAACTGATTCTAAACTTTATATGGAGTGGCAAAAGACCCAGAACAGTCAACACAACACTGAAGAACAAAGTTGGAGGACTGATACTACGCGACCTCAAGTTTTACTATACACCTGTAGTAGGCAGTTCAGATCAGGATGGTGGAGCTAAAGGAGCATGGCGCTCACTTTCCCCCATGGACACAACAAAAATGCATCTACAGGTGGAACAATCCTCACTGAAATCTAACTGGAATCTGTCAGAAGGGCTTCTGTACAACCAAGGCTGTAAGAAAGATACACACCTAATTGAGTAGGAAGGGAAGAAAGGCAATCAGGTCAGGACCTGTGCCCTTGGGAAGGGACACAGGAAAAAGGAGATAACACGGGCAGACTCCCACCCTGGGTAGTGTACAGTTTGAGCCACAGACTGGGCACCCATGAGAGGGAGACTATCCCCGTTGGCTGGTTGGAGGACCACTGGACCTACCAGAAGGGCTGTGGGAAGCCTGGACACCACTCATGAGGTGCCTACATGCTAGCTTGACCCCGAGGCAGGGTGCAGAGAGGTCTGTTCTGAAGGCTACTGTATTTCCAGCAACTACTTCTCTGTGTATCCCAGTCTGAGCTGAGCGAACACTTCGGCCCCACTTACTCCACATCACAGAGCAGCACTATATCTGGGGTGGCTATGACAGGGGAAAAGACTGGACCATGGAACGCAGAGGTGACCCGGTCCTGAGACAGAGCCTGAGTGGGACAGTGGCCATGGTCGGTGCTTATTCAAGCAGTGTCTCAGAAGCAGCCCAGGTCTCTGACGGCAGCCGCACAACCACAGCTCCCCTCCTGAGACATGCTGAGAGTCCATGTGCGCCCTGTCCACACTGCAAAGCAGCTCTACAATGGGGCAGGGGCAGCAGAGGCTGGAGTCAGCGATCAGCTGTGTTGGACAAAGGGGACTTGCATCCAAGGATACATTAGAGAGAAGGCACCGGTGCCTGCACACTGAACCTCTGTCTGTGGCTGACACAAGCCGAGAACCTGCAGGGGCCCCAGTTACTTCAGCACTACCCTCTCTGGGGCAAAGGTCCAGGTGCTGGGAGAGGGAAAAACACACAGTTCAAGGGAACAGAGCCTGCTTGGGCTTCAGACAGCACCCTGATAGGGTGGTGATTGTCACTGAGCAGAGAGGAAGTCCCACCTCACACCTGGCTCCAGCTCTAACCCCTCCACCTCCACCTACCAAGGTGATAGCTCTAGCACGCCCTGAGGCAAGATGTGACTTGCATCCACATCAAATCCAGCTCTCCCACCAAAGGCACTGGGCACACACGGTCTGTACAGGGATACTCCCACATAGGACACACATTCAAGACCAGAGTAAGTAGCTGTTTCACTCAAACTGATAGATGCAGAGAAAGTTAAGCAAAATGAAAAGGCAGAGGAACTACTCTCAATTGAATCAGCATGAGAAAACTCCTGGAAAAAATAAATAATGAAACAGAAATTAACAATTTACCAGATAAATAATTCAAAGCATTGGGAATTAAAATGTTAACTGAATTAGGGGAAATAAGTGATGTAATCAGTGAATACTTTAACAAGAAACTAGAAAATAAAAAAGACCTAATCAGAAATGAAGAATTCAATAGCTGAAATAAAAAACACACTAGAAGGAATGAATAGCAGACCAAATGATACACTCTGCTTGATTTCCAAAACAGCAATGTTGTAAAATGGTCTCAGTAACTACACATTTTAATCCGGAAGCACTCCAGTATTGTTTCTGGATTGGTGCTTGCTGACATTCTGTCTGCCCCTAATTTTACTTTACACCTAGTGTAAAGAGAAACATGGCATTGCCTCTTTGCTAAAATGCCATTTCTTAAGAAAGACAGAACTTTCTTGATCAAACTGTGGAAAAGAGGCTCCACCCAAGTTATATCTCTCCCGGAAATTGTAATATATATTTATAAACTGTAACTCCCATTGTTAATAATGTGGAGGTATTGTCTGTCTCAGGCACTGCTTAAACCCCAGTGTTTAGAACAGTGCCTGAATGAATGAATGAACCTGTGCAAAACAGAATAAAGGAGGCTAAGAGAAACATATTTTTAAGGAATTTATCCAAAGACTCACAACTTATAAGTTGTACAACCAGAATTTTAACTACAGATTTCAGCCCAAACC
Organism: Neophocaena asiaeorientalis asiaeorientalis; assembly: GCF_003031525.2. Taxonomy (NCBI): domain Eukaryota; kingdom Metazoa; phylum Chordata; class Mammalia; order Artiodactyla; family Phocoenidae; genus Neophocaena; species Neophocaena asiaeorientalis. Next base: position 12,536,805 of record NW_020173979.1, on the reverse strand, counting down.
CTGTGCGCATTCCACTGTGCCAACTGTTTCCATCTTGCTTCCAACGGTTAATGTCACCATGTCCGTGGAGAGCAGCATAATGTAGTAGTAGTTTGAGCCATATGGAATTTCCTTTCTGAGTTGAGTGCCATTTAATCTATAACATGAAGTATATAAAGGAGTCACTCTGCTAATAGGTAGGCTATGTTATGCAGAAGAATCAGTAAGTTCAAGGGCCCATATGTCAGGGAAGAGTACAGATTATTCTAGAAACTGACAAAAGGCCAACATACTTGGAATTTGAGTGACTGACAAGGAAAGTGTTTGAAATGAGACTAAAGGGTAGGCAAAGTCTAGATCCTACACCGTCCTGTAGGTTATATAAAGGAATTCAGATTTTATTCTAAGCACAGCAGGAAGCCACTGGTTTTAAGTTAAAGAGTGACATGATCTAATGTGAGTTTTTGAACAGTCACTCTGGCTATTGCATGGAGAAAGAACTAAGAATGGGCAAAATCTACATACATACACTACACCTTCACACCCCACATGCCACCTGTGGAAGGGTGTAAAGGATGGGGAAAGAGAGTGTTTTGCACAGCATTAGGTACATGGTGACAGCGGAGCTTATGATAGCATTCCACGTCTCTGAACACCAGATATAGACGTGTCTCCCTCTCTCTCTGTCCAAGCTGCCTGCCCTCTGCAGCAGTACGAGAAACCTCACGGGGAACGGGACCCTACCCTACAGATGGCAACTCTGATATGAATGGAACACTAAACTAGACATAATTTCATATGCAAAACATTCAGCATGTAACAACTTACATGCTTTCTATTGTTCAGGTGCATTTTATTCCTGAATTCTATCCAATTGTTAGCAACGGTTTTCTTTAATTTTTTTCTATGGCCAGGTAATTCTTACCTCTATTTTTTTTTTTTTTTTTTTACCAGCTCTCTGTTTTCTTTTATTTTCTAGGATAAAATTCAGGCATTTAAAGTTGCTCATGGAAAAGGCAACCTCCCTACACCATTGCTGGGAATGTAAATTGGTGCAGCCATTATGGAGCACAGTCTGGAGGTTCCTTAAGGAGCTAAAAATAGAGGCACCATATGACCCAGCAATCCCACCCCTGAGCATATATCCAGAGAAAACTATAATTCAAAAAGATACATGCATCCCAATGTTCATAGCAGCACTATTCACAACAGCCAAGACATGGAAGCAAACTAAATGTCCATCAACAGATGAATGGATAAAGAAGATGTGGTACATATATACAATGGAATAATATTCAACCATAAAAAGGAATGAAATATGCCATTTGCGGCTACATGGATGGACCTAGAGATTATCATACTAAGTGAAGTAATTCAGAAAAAGACAAATACCATATGATATCACTTATATGTAGAATCTAGAATATGACACTAATGAACTTATGTACAAAACAGAAACAGACTCATAGATGAAGAGAATAGATTTGTGTTTGCCAAGGGGTGGAGTGGGTAGGGAAGGGACAGACTGGGAATTTGGGATTAGCAGATGCAAACTATTATATTTAGAATTGAGAAACGACAAGGTCCTACTTGTAGCACAGGAAACTATATTCAATATCCTGTCATAAACCATAATGGAAAACAATATGAAAAATAATATATATATATAATTAAATCACTTTGCTGTACAGCAGAAATTAACACATTATAAATCAACTATACTTCAGTAAAATAAATTTTTAAAAAAAGTTCCTCATGATCTGGTCCCTGTATCTTTCTCTATTCTCACCTTTATAAGCAATTCCCATTCATCCATCACACACATACAAACATGCATACACACACACTTTGTGCTGAAGCAGTAATGAATATAGTCCTTGCATTCTATGTACGCAGGCCTCTTACTGTTGTGGCCTCTCCTGTTGCCGAGCACAGGCTCCAGACGCGCAAGGCTCAGCGGCCATGGCTCACGGGCCCAGCCGCTCTGCGGCATGTGGGATCTTCCCGGACCGGGGCCCGAACCCGTGTCCCCTGCATCAGCAGGCGGACTCTCAACCACTGCGCCACCAGGGAAGCCCCTTCCCATGCTTTTATATCTTTTGGGATGTTTGCTTTTTGATTCGACAAACCTGTATTCAATCTTAAAAGCTCAGTTGCTGTCATATTCCCAGAAAGCCATCCCTGGTACTCCTTTAACTGGAGGCAGTTATACTTTTCTCTAAATTTTTTCTATACCTTATTTATGGATATATTAATGAATTCATTTATCAAATTGTTATTTATTTATCACCAGAATGAATTTCCTGTTAAGGGATTACTTTTCATTTGTTTTATGCTTCTTGTGTCTAGTGGCATTGGGCTTGAGGCAGTTTGGCCATTCAAGGAATATGTTCTAGATTGAATTCTACTTTTCATCTATACAGATATTCTGAATAACTACTATGCATGTGCAAATAAAGTAAATTCAGATTATGAAGTAAAAGTGGAAACCAGGATAATTATTATTAGTCATTTGTCCAGTCCCCCTTGCAAAAAAGTATTGCAACTTGACAAAAGGAAACACAACATAAATTCTTAGTGAGATTGCAAACATTCTTAGGCATTTTTTTTCTTTGCGGTGTTGGAAGTCTATATTTATGAAAGAGATAATGAAGAATAAAGGATAAATTAAAAGTCCAAAACAAGCTTTAAACAAACTTTAAAAATAATGTTTCCACTGAAGGCCTCTACCACAATTTATAAAGGTTTCTGGTCTTTACTCTTTTGTTCAGAATGCTGCTGACCTTTGAAATTCAAGGAACTGGGAGGGAATCATTATTTATTATTTGAGGTGGCAGTGCACAACCAGGCTGATTTTCGCTCTGACAAAAGAGATCAGAGCTTGTGAAAGTACAGGAAAAGTTAAAAAAACAACCAAACCAAACAAACAAAAAACCTCATCCATTTATAATCCTGGTAATAATAATAGAATATAACATACTTTCTAGACTCAAGATCCCAGAAATTAAAAAAGAGAATACATTTGCCATAAAGAAGAGGTTTAGGTGGATATAGCTTTCTGTTGAATGTTATTTCTTCCTCAGATTTCCTCGCCTCCTTTCACAAGGCCACTGGAATGTCTAAAAATAATATAAATAAAAATAATGTTCTAATGAATTAATTACTTCAGAAAAAGAATCACAGACCTCACATGGTTATGTGAATTCCACTAGATTCTAGATATTTGTGGGTGGGATCTTTGTTTATATCTTGTTCCCCCTACAGATCCTGTACCTAAAATAGTGGAACAAACACAGTGGAATCTCAGTATTTGTTGGACTAATGAATGATATATTGAATACCCAACTTAAATATAAATGGAGATAACTCTATTCTTTCCAATGGTCATGCAAATATATACATATATATGTATACATATATATTTTTTAAAGATTTTTGTTTTGTTTTTTAAATTTATTTTATTGAAGTATAGCTAATTTACAATGTTGTCTTAATTTATACTGTACAGCAAAGTGATTCAGTTATATATATATATATATATTTATACATTTTTTTCATATTCTTTTCCATTAAGGTTTATCACAGGATACTGAAAAGAACTCCCTGTGCTATACAGTACGACCTTGTTGTTTATCCATGCTATATATTTATAATAGTTTGCATCTGCTAATTCCAAACTCCCAGTCCATCCCCCCATCAGTTGAATGGTTCTTATCTCATCCCTGACATCTACTTTGTCACAAAATCTTGACTGTGTCTTCCCATTTCCATTGCTACCTTCTTCTTAACTCACCATCTCTCCACTGTAGGTCCTCCAACTGAACATTTTCTTCCTACTGCTGAGAGTGTTTTTATTGAAAATAGCTCTGATATTTCTCTTACCCAATCCTCTGATTGTTAAGTTTTGCCACATTTGTTCTATCGCCCAATCTATATATAAATATATAGCCATTATCTTTCATCTTTTCCTAAACTTTTCAAGAGTAAGATGTATGCAGAATGTCCCCACTCCAAACAATACAGTATTTATGTTCCCCAAACAAGGATACTTTCTCGAATAAAAATCATATAACCCTCCCTCAATTTAAGTTCCTCAATCAGGAACCTAAAATTGGTACAAAATTCAAGCCCACATTCCCATTCAAATTTTGTCAGCCGCCACAATTATGACTCCTTTCCCATTCTGGTTCTCATTCTTATCCAAGACACCATAGTGCACTAAATTGTCAGGTCTCTTCTGATTCCTCCATCCTGAATCAGTTCCTCAGTATTTTCATGTCTTTTTGTCTTTCATGGGTTTAAAGGGGGCAGGTCTTAAACTCTATAGCATGACGCTCAACCTGGGTCCATCTGATGATTCTTCTTGTCCTGATGGAGGTCATGCATTTTTGGTAGGAATTCCACAGAAATGATGTTACACACTTCTTGGAGCATCACTTGAGGGGACACTTGATGTGAACAATCCTTCCTTTGGTCACTTTAACTTTAACTACCTAGTAATACTGGCCTCTGCCAAGTTCTTCCCCTTTACAGTCATCATTTCCCCAGCTTAATTGATTAGTATTATATTGTAGGAAAGTAAAAATAATTCCATAAACCCATTCCTTATCAAACCACCACCAAATAATTTTGGTATCCATTAACAGCATCTTCTTAATTAACCATGATTTCTGATGTTTGCCAAATGACAATTCTCTATTTCCATTATCTCTACAAAATTTGTTGGCAATCTATTGTAAGGAAGAATTTTATTTCTACATAGGTTTATTTATATAGCTATAACATAATATATAGGCTATCTATAATAGCACCCACAATTCTATTCATTCATTCATTTGTTCATATATTCTACCAGTATAATATCATGAGTTAACATCTTATTTATTGGGGTTGCAATCTATCATTGTTATTTATTTTGATGCCAAAATCATCCCAAACTGTCTCCTATGTGCTTTAGGAGTCCCAAAATTCACTGAGCATTACATTAATTTCAGGTACAATATGATCAAGGCTTATCTCATCCTTTCCCTGCCTAGTCTAGGAATAGTTAGTTCTCCAGGAAGCCCTGGTTCCTTTCAGTGAAGACATCATTTAGATGTCTTGGCACTCACTGTACTCATTGTTATAAGATTGCTGTTGCCCTATTAATTAATGGGCAGAGCTTGGAAATATATGTATATGACTCCACATACAACTACAATCACTTATATGTATAGTTGTATGTAGATGTTACAAAATCATGAGTCCATATTGAAATCTCCAGTTTTAGTCTAACACTTCATGCTTCTTTTCATCCTTTACTTTTCTTTGTTAATATCTTCTTTTGCTTCCAGAGGCTTCATATTATTCTCAGTGCATGTATTTATTTGCTCAATGTAACCACACTCTAGCCATGCAGGTCATCTCTTCTGTCAACTCCAACCTTCTCACATCACTCCCATTCTTGGTCCTCAAGTCTTCCAGTCTGCTGAGCAATGTGTATCTCTAGCCCTTTTCCAGTGCCCTGCCTTCCTGGTCACCATCAATCCTACAATCCCACAGCTCCATGCAGTTCTGCAACTCCCTGTCCCCTCACCACCTCACATGCTAGGTGACATATGTTCTCCTTTACACAGGGAAGAGAAGGAAAAGAAAAACTACACATGAATTTTTAATAGCATTTTTGTCCACTGATGAGTACTTCACAAAAGATTCATCATAGTTCACACTGTACATTCCTAGAATACCAACAGAAAGAGAAAGGAAAGAAGAAGGGAAAAAAAAAACATAGCTCTTTCTGTTTGCTTTTGGGGTTATATATGTAAATTTGAGTCAACTAAAGAAATAATTCTACAATAGTACCTAAGACTTTGTCCCTTTGCAGTTCTATCCCCAGGGGAAAAAATTAAATTAAATTAAAAGGTGTTTATTTTATAATTCAAGAACTCTATCACTTGTAAACCCTGAAATTAGAATAAAAAAGGTTGTGGTGCAACACTAATTATATAAACAACTCTAAGTTTCTCTATAGAGAATACTCACGTAAAATCTTACGATTTTAATTCAATAAAGGCAACTATATATATTATATGCAAAGTACAGCCCTTATATAAGACCATACGTAGGTAGGTCATATTTACTGTCACTATTCAACAATAGTTTTATAAGTTCTCAGAAGTGTCAAATTCTTCCACTTTCACTATACCATGCAACTGACTTTAAGACAACATAAAATTACACTTAGAGTATCCTGCTCCTCTCTTCCAAAAATGCACAGTATTTTGATAATATCTTGATGGATGACTTGAGCCATAAACAATAAAATATCCCATGTCTAGAAAACATCCTGACTACAGACCTACAAAACTAGTAAGAATCATGAAATCTCACAGATCCTGAGATGAATCAGTTTATGGAATGATGATTCTTAGAGAGCATTTAATCCAATGCCTGAACTTCACAATAAGGGGTAATCATTGGGGGATTATACTACTTCATACAACAGGAAGCTTACTGTCAATAACTGTAAAGGGTCTGAGATTTTACTCTACCTGTAAAAAAACTGGCCTGTAACAGTTTCATGAATGCAAGTGAACACAAGACTCTGGGTCAGAAATAGAATGCTTTATTAATCACAGCAATAACACGGGCCACAGTATCAGCTTTTGCACCGCTCCCATGAGTCCCATTTCCACAGGGAAAAATCAAAGGGCTGGGTGATGCCTGTTCATAAAGTTGGTTGCATTACAGGAGAGAAATTCTAAGCTTAGGAAACCAGAATCTTTTTTAACAGGCTGTAATCTTGCCTAAGCTTTATCTTACAGGTAAATATTATCTTCATCATACTGAAAAGTAAACAAACCAGCTCTTTGTTGCAGAAGGAGATGCAATTTCTATATTCCAAGCCTGTTCATTATACAAACATCCTTGAAAAATTAATAAGAAACAAAGGCTGTCAGTACCACTGCTTGCAAGATAGGCAGAAATGCAGAAGACTCATGGGAAATTGTCTCTCAAGGCTTAGCTTCAGGTTGATTCCAGGATGGCTTTAGCAAGTCAGCAATAGCATCATGGACCCAGTGGTCCAGAGAACTTTGGTTCTCTGTTATCCTTAGCAAGCTGATGTTTTTACTCATGGTTGTAAGATGTTTACAGCAGTTTCTTGGTATCATATTGATGTCTGGCCTGATCTAGTGAAAAAGAGATGTTTCTACTCTTGTTTCTCTTTTAATGGTGAGGCCACATTGACAGATTTACATGCCTGTTCTTTTGGTCAAGATTGGGTCGCTCATTCATGTCTAATTAATGACTGTCAAGGGGTAGAAGACCTATCAGAATTCTTCCCCTCTATTTTCTTTTCTGAGTCATATGAAGGGGAACATCCAATCAAATGGAGATTCTGCAGCAAAGAAATAGGCAGATGGGGCAACCAACTGAGACTGCCAGGCTCCTGGATTCCAGGAACGTTTCTACTTCTCTGCTTTATAAATTTTAAATTTTTTTTTTCATTGCAAAGGAGGAAAATGGTCTTTCTCTTCCATACAGAATAATAGGATATAAGCAATTGCAACGTTTTTATATTTTGGGAAAATCATAATGGTGGAGCTAAGTGGAACACACACTTTCATCCTATTATCTGAGAGTCTGTGATTCTTACTCAATTTATGAGATTGAAATTTAGAGATTTCCTTTTTTTTACCCTGAGGATTAGAGACAATGAATATCAATGTTACTACACCTTTAAGGAACCCTTCTCAAGCTTCTATTCTGAAGTGTTTCTTCTTATTTACAACTTGAAAAAAATATGAGTAGGATTGCTCTTAAAAATTGAATTTTCTTAAATTCCTGTGAGAGCTTATCATTATTATCTTCATCAAGAAGTCATCTCCTGAATTACCAGAGAGCCAATTAGCATGATTATGAGAGCAATTTATATTTGAATGGTACCTAAATAGGTATTTTATGGAAGGAAAGTGAAAAATATCTATTTGATTAATTTAATTACTAAAGGTGAAATTCAAGAAAAGAGAGTACTTTCCTTCCACTAGATTGGCTTTTCTTTTTCCCTAGGCTAAACTTTTACATCCAAGAGCTCTCAAACATGCACCCTGCTGTGATGTAATGGAATCTTATGAAACTGGATTACCAAGTACTTCTAGAAACCTAGGGAAGACTCTTTAATCTTTTAACTGGTGGAAGCGTAACTGAATACAATAAAGGCCTTTTTTCTGAAGGAATGTGTTCTCATGTCTCCCTTCTTTAAGGGAAGTAATTACATACAGTGTTCTACCTGGTTTTTAAAATCTGATTTGAAATATGTCACATTTAGTTTCTAAACAGAGGACACTTCAGTCTTTGATCTCTGACATTGGTTCAAATGTTGTTTCTTTAGTTGGTTTTTGTTAGTTTTTTTTTTTTTTTTTAAACCAGGATTGTACCTTCTATCAAAATTTCAGGAAAATAAATGTATCCTAGTTCATACATACACCTGTCTACATGGTAGAAGGGGCAAAACTAGAGTCCTGGACCAGGGCTTTCCCCCTAGAATAAGTTGCCGGGAGCACTTCACATAGTAAGAAATTTGAAGTAAGGTTCAGGAAGCCCGAGTTAGCCTCTGTTACTGTGTGACATTGGAAAATTTGCTTAACTGCCCTGGGATCTTTGTTTCCTTATTGTGAAGTTCAGGCACTGGATTAAATGCTCTCTAAGAATCATCATTGCATAAGCTGATTCATCTCAAGATCTGTGGGATTTCATGATTTTTACTAATTTTATAAGACTGTAGTCAGGATGTTTTCTAAACACAGGGAAATGCTTTTAAGCCTTGAAAATTCTTGTTTTAGAAATGTTTTAAAGGTTCAGTTCCATGATTTTTATCTCACTGTTTTATTTTCCATTTGTGAAAAACAAACACTAAGCTTCCTGGCTCTTTATCTTCCTAATTTCCAAATTATCGAAATATTATTGCCTTTTTTTTTCATTGACTATATTTCTCCTATGGAAATAAACAGATGAATTTAATTGATATAAAAGAGAAGGTTCTACCGTGTGCAATAATGTCCTCTTCCTGAATTTGTGCTCTAGGACATCAGTAAAACTTTTAATAGAATAATGATAATAAAACAGGTAGTGAACGCCACAAGCCATGCCATATTCTCTTTGAGAACTAGGTGGAGTCCATATAGGAATAAACAAAACATAAGTAGACTATGTTCTTACATTATGTTCAGTAAGTAGGCTACTTTCTTGAAATATATGTCTAATCTACCTAATCATTATTTTCTAGTTAAACTATTTATTTATTAAGTCCACTGGGTATGCAACAGCATGACGCAATTTTCCACTCACTCAGCCTCTGCCATAACCTGATGGAGGTAGTGTTGCTTTCTGCCAAAAGCTTTGTGAGTAGTGGTTCTTGGATACATTCTCTTGCATAAGGGTATGTATTTCATGAACTCAAAAGGAAAAAGTTTCCTAAGGGAATAATGTCAGAGGTAAAACTCTTTTTAAAGGAAGACAGATGGTAGGCGAAATCAGCATTGATGAACTTGAGTTCTACTTCTTCATATGCTGATTGATTTCTCCCAGAAATCTAGCTGGCAAGGTGGATGGAGGTGATGAGAGTTGTGGATGGGATATAAATAATTGCAACATCGTTGTTTTAATTTTAGAAAGGCTAAGGGATCCTAAAAATGTTATTGTCTCCCAAGGAAATAATCATTTTCTCTGAAATTGGGACTGTGCAGATTTTTGTTGATGCTGTGGTCACTGGTTCATTAGCTTAAATGGTACTACTTCAGTGAAAAGAACCCTGGCTTCAGTCACAATGCTCAACTGCCACAGTGGCCTGTTTCTCAGCATCTTCTCAATACCAGGAATGGTGAGCCCTGGAAAAATGGAAGTCTCCTTGACTACAGATATGAAGAGATGCGTAGATTCTGTGCTCCTATCCTGGGATCATGGGAGGTCTGCAAAGTGGCAGAGAAATCAAACCCATCTTCAGCATGGAGCAAGCTGAGTGTTAGTGGGAGAACCAGTTTAGATCAAATAAGCATCAGCATTTTGTGCTCTTAAAAAAGTGGTTCTTTAAAAATTGGAGAATGGAATTTTTTTTTTTTTTTTTTGCGGTACGCCGGCCTCTCACTGTTCTGGCCTCTCCCGTTGCGGAGCACAGGCTCTGGAAGCGCAGGCTCAGCGGCCATGGCTCACAGGCCTAGCCGCTCCGCGGCATATGGGATCTTCCCGGACCGGGGCACGAACCCACGTCCCCTGCATCGGCAGGTGGACTCTCAACCACTGTGCCACCAGGGAAGCCCTGGAATTTTTTTAAAAAAACTTTTATTTCATAGAATCAGTTTCCTCAAACATGCTATTTCTATTGGTAAAATGAGTCAGCATGCCTTTTTCTCCTATGACTATTGGTTAGGTTCATGGAATTGTCATTGCTCCATGAATAAATACTAGTGGCCTGTTACTAGCCCGTCAAAGAAGTTACTACTGCAGCAGTTTGTCCCCTCTTAATATCTGCTCTGGACCATTCCAGTAGATTCCAACTTGGCTTTCTAATATCTAGTTTCGTGCCCCACCTCACTTACCTCCTCAAATCAGTCTCTCTTATGCATTCTTCACAGTGACATCAGAGAGGTCTTTAAAGAACACAAATTTGATCATGTTTCTTTTTGCCTAAAATTGCTTAAGAGTGCCACATTGCCTAGAATATAAAGCCTAAGTTCCTTAGATTTGCATTAAAAGTCTTTCACAGTTTTGCCTCTGTCTACCTCTCTAAATGTGTAATTCCGTCCCAGGACCATGTATCTACTTAAAAGCCAACTCACTTTTACTCTCTAGCTATAGCAAAGATGCTGAAGTTCTTGGGAAACACCATACTGCTGTCTCTTTTCATTTACTACATTTTCTACCCATCTTGTATTTCCATTTCTTCTCCACTTGCAAAATTCCTATTCAACCCTCAAAACTTAAGTGAGCTTCTTTTGGAAAAAACTTCCACGACATACTCAAACATTCTCTCTTTTCCCACATCCTCAACATTCACACAGTAGCCAGTACATGGTAATTTCTTAATGGTTGTTTTATTTATGTATGTAATGTTTATGACAGTAATTTTCAGGATCTTTAATGAAAAAATGTGCCTACAATGCTATAAGAGGAGTGTGGAATGTACAGGGTGTATCAGGAATTGCATCCAATTGCTGGTAACAGACCTGGTTGGAATGGCTTAAACACATTAGGGTTTTATATTCTCACTGAAATCAAGATAAGAGGTAGGGCTGATGTGGTAGTGCCACAGAGTAAACTGAAGTTTCATTTATAATGTTTTGTAGAAAAGAAAAAACTCTGACAGTTTTTCTTTTTGTAACACAAGTGCGTGATTTAAAATCTGCCTAGGCATCCACTTCAATGATGGCTATCTGGAATAAACACAGTGCCAACCACAGGGCCAGATAAAGAGCCAGGCCATGCCCCCCTACCCGCTTTGTTTTAGAGATCCTGGTTAATTTCAATAACTGACTATTTGGAACATTGTTTCTCTCTTCCTGTGCCTTAAATTTCCACACTTAGGTTTTAAATTCACCAATACAGAATGAGCCTTTGAAACCATAGCCCTCACCCTAGACCCCAATCAGGCTGAACTCCAAGTGCGCTGGCTCGCGCTCTCTCTTTCTCTCTCTCTCTTTCTCTCTCTCTCTCTCTCTCTCTCCCCGAGACCTGCCATGGGGCCCTAAATGTGCCATGTAATTTCCAGGACTTGTAAGTAACAAACCTTTTTTTTCCCCCTAAAGTTTCCTGATGGTTATTGCTGGGGGTGTCTTGTGTAGGGAAGCAAAATTTGCACCCCAATGTGTGTCACTTTGACATGAGGATTATTTTAGGTTGACTATTTTTAAGAGAAAGAAGACTCAGGAAGTCTTTCTTTTTACTTCCCCCTAAGCTGCCTAAAGAATTAGATAAAAGGGGCTGCAACAGGAATGGAACTATCACCAAAGGTATCTACCAAGAACTGGGCTACGTGGGGAGAAGAAACTTGGCAGGGCCTGGAGAGTCCTTGGTAAAGTCCTGTCTGTGTCCCATTGTCTCTGCGTGGCCCAGCAAACATCTGTTTGTCAAACATTTGTTTTTCCATCTCCATGTGAATCGCCTTCCTTCCCTTTGAAGTCCCAATCCAATACCCCCAAAGTTCCCTTTTGTCTTTAGCTGTAAATAGATAGTGCTTAAGGTGAGGGTTTTGGCCATTTTAGTGAGTTACTTGTTTTTCCTGGGTCTCTTGCAATGTGAGAGACCCAGGAAATTAAATTAAAATTATTAAATTTTTTGCTCATTTTTCTCCTGTTAATCTGTCTCATGTCAATTTAATTCTTAGAAGGGGCTTCCCTGGTGGCGCAGTGGTTGACAGTCCGCCTGCCGATGCAGGGGACACGGGTTCATGCCCCGGTACGGGAAGATCCCACATGCCGCAGAGCGGCTGGGCCCGTGAGCCGTGGCCGCTGAGCCTGCGCGTCCGGAGCCTGTGCTCCGCAACGGGAGAGGCCATGACAGTGAGAGGTCCGCGTACCCACCCCCCCACAAAAAATAAATAAATTCTTAGACCAGCCAGAAGAACCTGGAAGGGCAGAGGAAAGTTTTTTCCTCCTGCACACTTGCAGTCATAATAAGAACCACAAGGGCTGGTCCAGCCACAACCCTGGTTATCAGTAGGCTGAGACTGGCACAAAACAGTGGTATCATGCTAACTTCTTGGATTTCATCCTAATAACAGCCCAATGTTACAAGAATGTGAACTACTGGAACTCCAGCCTTCACATATAACTACCAACCAGAAAAGTAAAACAAGAAAATGGCAAAATGGATCCCTTCCAATCTTACTTACAGCCCTCTCTAAAGAACTCTTCTCATAACACAATCCGAAATTAGATTTACATTTCATTGGCCTCCTCAATGAAATAGAGGCTGGGAAATATAGTCACCTGGTTATTTTATATATATATATATTACCCTAGTTCTACTCCTTCTCCAAATAAAACATAAAAACGGTGTTCCGTTACTAAGAAGGAAGAGATGTGGATAAATAAATTCTGCTAGAGGCGTTTCAAACTATGAAACCTAATTTCACAAAACATTAGCATTTCTAGAAACGTGCATTCTTTGCAACACAGTTTTGGAAACAATGGTCTAGATAATCTCTTTTAAACATTTTTCCCAGTGTAAAAACATGTCATTAATTACTAGTTACCCAAGGAGTGAATTTCAGATCCCCTCAGATTTGATATTCTACTCTTCTATTAGATCAAAACCTGCCTTTTTAGTTAAGATAAATTTTTGTGTTCCCTTTGGCTCTGTGCATTTGTGAAGCATTTCTCTAGGATGATAATGATCTTTTCTCTTTAGAGATATTTTCCAGAAACGCATCATTTTTCTTCCAAAGGACCATAGTCTAGAAGCACCTGGAATAAAGCATGGGTCAGCTATTTTCTCATGCTAGATGATCAGTTTTGGCACTTCTGCCCATCTTATTATGTAGACAATCTGTTGTCTGCTATGGCATCCACTAGAAGAAAAACTGTTATGTGCTGTATTTCAGCTGCTGTATAGAGCCAGGCTTTTCAAACAATGCAGATAAAAACCACCAATCATCTTGTCCCGTGACTGAACCTAACAATCGTTGGGATACTACAATTCTCTATCAACTGACGACAAAGCTGCCTGCTTTATAAGGGAAGAAACATCTGCAGCATAAAAGATGCTGCATGAAAATACAGGCTGCTTATTCTGCAAAGATCCTGGCTCTGGAGCCAAATTGTTCAAAGGTTCAAATCCTGGCTCAGGCATTGGGTAGATGGAAAAATCTCAGTCAAAGAGCTTTACCTCTATGAGCTTGAATTTCCATCTCTGAAAGGAGCATCAAAGCACTTTGCAGAGTAATTTCAAGGTTTCGAAAAAAGCCAGTAAAGTGTTGAGCACGGTTCTTGGCACACGTGTTCCTCCATAATTTGTTGTTTTCCTTATCTTCTTATTCCTTCCCTACCCTTCGTCATCCTTTTCCTCATTTTTAGATTGCTATTTTTAGTAGCAGTAGAAGTATTCGTGTTTTAGTAGTAATAGAAAGTTAGTTGCAAATATACTTCATCCTGTTCTACAAACATTTTCAGGTAAAGGCATGTTTTTTCTCATTTTTTTTCACAGTCCATACACCTGCATTCCACTGTGCAAATGTATTCCTTATTTTCAGAAAACTCATGGCATCAATAGACTTTGTGTCTTTTTAAAAATAATGAGGGGGCTTCCCTGGTGGCACAGTGGTTGACAGGCTGCCTGCCGATGCAGGGGACACGGGTTCGTGCCCCGGTCCAGGAAGATCTCACATGCCGCGGAGCGGCTGCGCCCATGAGCCATGGCCGCTGAGCCTGTGCGTCCGGAGCCTGTGCTCCGCAAGGGGAGAGGCCACGACAGTGAGAGGCCCGCGTACCGCACAAAAAAATAATAATAATAATAATAATGAGGAATGTGAGCCAATTTAACTTCACAAAGGAACAGAGACAGCATCTATCCCACCTGACTGCCTACTGTACTCTATAATTTTCAACAAGATCTGGCTCCTGCACAAATGTAATTCATCCTGTATCCCTTTTCTAATCACTCATTATATTCCAGCCACACTGCCTTTCTTTCTCTTTTTCAAGCTTCAGTGTTTACTCCTGCTGCTTCTCGCTCTCTCCCTCTATCTCTTTTTCCCACCTTCTCACTCTCTCTCCCCCTCCTTTTCCCTGTCCTCCTGGAATGTTCTTTCCCCAAAACTCTACATGGCAGATCTTATTCTAAATGCTATCACTTCAGAAAGGCCTTCCCCGACCTCCCTAATTAAAGAAGCTGTCCTAGTGACATTATCCTTTTCATTTAGCTTCATAACATTTATAAGCATCTGGGATTTTAAAATCTATTTATTCACCTATTTATATTTGTCCCTGTTCACTAGTAGGCATGCAGCGAGAGGAGGGAAATTGTTAGTCATGGCTAGTGCTCTATTCCTGGTACCCAGAATTATACCTGTCACCCGCAATGTGCTTGATAGACGCTTGAATCAATGAATTAATGCTAAGTAAATATTTATTAAGCATGAAGAAAGGGAATCACAGGGTATTGTTTGCTCTTTTATCCTTGCTCTTTTATCCAGTTCTCTTATATGCCGTATCTCTTTATTTTTCTATGTTCTGTCAAGAACCATGAAGTATCTAATACTTTATCCTACTTGTAAGCTAACACTTTATTCTGCTGCAGTTTCATGGATGCTGGCAGAAGACATAAGACTCCTAAATCAAAGATGAAGTACTTCATTATCCCAGGCACAGCAAGCAGCACGAACATCACGTTTGCATCAGTGCTCCATGCCCCAATTTCCACAGAGTGAAACGCACAGGGCCAGGTAACATCTGCAAATTGAATGGGGTGCATTATAGAAGAACTTTCAACTTAGGGAACCCACATCTCTTACTATGAGAAGTGAGCATGCTTGCCCTCTGTTCCAGATGGGAACAATATCTCCACCTTCCAAGGCTATAAGAAAATACGCTTTTTGCTCTGAAGAGAGACACTCTCTTATAAGGATGTTTACTAAAGAAATATCCAGGAAAAAATAATTTGGAATAAAGCAACGACTGTCCTCTGCTCATAAAATGTGCAGAAATGCTAGAAAACAAGAGGATTGTCTCCCAACAAGTCCCTCTAACTCTTACTCACATTTCACCCCAATGCCTATTTTGCTCTTCTAGCTTCTATCTTATATATGACTTGTTCAATCCATTTGTCTACTCTGAATGCTTCTGGTTCTCAGAAGCATCTTTGCAGAATAGTCTAATATTAGTGAGTAAGGAAACCCAGGTTTTCCAGCTCCAAAACCAGTATTACCTACCCCACCCCGTGAGTACAGCCCCCTAAATAGTTGAAGTGGCGGCCACTGTTTCTCAGGGCTATCTCCCTAGGTATACTAGACAAAAAGTAGTCATGTAATGCTTTTCAGTGAGAATAGAAGGCTGGCTATCTTCTGAAGCACTTAGAAATATTAAACTCGGCAGGAGAAGTTTAAGAATGATTGCACTGAGGGAATTCCCTGGCAGTCCAGTGGTTGGGACTTTGCCTTCCAATGCAGGGGGTGTGGGTTCAATCACTGGTTGAGGAGCTAAGACCCCACATGCCTTGTGGCCAAAAAACCAAAACAGAAGCAATACTGTAACAAATTAAATAAAGCCTTTAAGAATGGTCCACATCCAAAACAACAACAACGACAAAAAAGAACCGCTTCATTAAAAAAAAATAAAAATGACTGCACTGAGAAAAATCCCCTCATGTGAATTGTTGGTATTTGTAATAATCAGAATATCCCTAATCAGCATGCCTCCAATACTTTGGAGCTGGAAATATGCCTGTCATAGTTTGCAATGTAATCTGTCTATATTTGTAAGAACAGGATTAGGGGAGGGAAGTTTTTAGTTCAGTAGAAGCTTAGGCACCAATACCAGAGTGTCAAGTTTTTGAAAATGCTCAGTAAGGTCTTTTGCCTTATACATAAGGGATACATGGGCTGATATACAGTAAAACAATCTTCTTGCCTAATAATTGCAATGAGGGACATAGCCTTTAGAATTCAAAAAGTAGAGAAGGGGATGGGGGCATATACAATTTGAAAACTGCAACATTAACATACTTTTACTTATGCACAGATTCATGGAGCCAAGGAGAAGTAATTGTGCATTCTGACTGATCTAACCAGTGTTCATATGATCTTGATCTTTCTAAACATTTATCACTAGAGTGCAGTCTTTAAAATAGGGTTATCTAAAGCCTATAATGACTGCCCATGCTGATATACATTAGCATCACTTCTTCTAGGAATCTTGAATTCATCAATTAAATCCTAAATTGTACAGTGCATTCAGAGACATGTGTTCATTGATGTGTGGCATTTGCATGCTTATTTTGTAAATTCTCAAGTGATGGTGACACAGCTGTGTTCCCTAAATAAAAATCTTATTAGTGTCACTGTCTCCAGTAATGGTACCTATGTTGAAATTTCCCTCGGATTATTGATTTCTAACCTCACTGTGAGGAACAAATATTAATCTCAGTCTATAGAGAAACGTAGTCTCAGAAAGGTTTCTTATAGTAGTGATAATAATAATAGTAATAAGAATAGAAATAATATCAGTTACCTTTTTAAAAATGTTTATTGAGCATTTATTATGTGCTAGGCACTGTGCTAAGCACTTTATCTATCCAATCTAGGCCTCCTAGGAAAAAATTTGAAGTGGCTCTTATTCCTAATTATCAGGCAAATAATCAGAGACACAGAAATGTTAAGTGATTTAGCTCAGTAATTAGCTGAGCCAAGACATGACCCCTGTTTCCCTGAAACTGCTCTGCTGTACCTCTACTTGGACATTTATTTCATGCAGTTTGTTTTGAACAAAACCTCTAAGCCACCTTTATGGCCTTCCAAGATTGGACATCTAGCCCCTACCTGCAAACTCTACTCTATCTTCATCTAAGAGCAGAAGGGAAGTCCTCTTTATAACCAGTCTGGAGACTGATGCATGCCTTACTTTCCTGGATCATGCTACGTCGACTATCAAGCTAAGCTTTACTCACTTAAACTCTTTTGAAATGCAAATTTATTTAAGTTGGGTGGGAAATAAGAAATGCTAATCTCATCTACCACAATGCAATAGTAAAATGTAACAGAGTTTTGGGGTTTTTTTGCTTTTTTTTTTGTTTTTAATTTATTTTCAGCTCACCCTTCCCCCTCCCCATATCCTCATTAACTTAGAAGTGTTTCAATAAAATCCTGCAGATATATTTATCAATGATTAAGCCTGATCCTTTCATCCTTTAGACAGAAAGCTATGCTTTCAATCCATAGAAAATAGATGCCCAAAATGTAATGTATATTCATTATGGAAGAATTGTTTTCTTTCCTTGTTCAAAGATGCAAAGCAGAATTATACTTTTCTCTTGACCATGAGGTTAACTTTTTTAAAATTTCCATAAGAAATGAACTATGATGGTACATATTTTAGGAGTGAAAACAAAGAAACTTGAGACAGTTAAATTTACTCTCTGTTTTAAAGCTTACTCTCTTTGCTGAGGCTATGTGAAAATAAAAACAACAAAAACAAAAATAAAACCTTCCATATGAGAGAAAAGAACATGCTTGATAGGGATTTGGAGTTGTTTACTTACATACCTGTTATGCAAAGCCACAGAACCAAACTTAAACATCTTTCAAAGTAAGGATAAAAGGGGATTTATTTAACAATAAGCCTATGAGAATTACATACCAGTGAAGAGTTCCAAAGTCTGCAGACAGAGAACTAGGCAAAGAACTCTGGTTCCCATCAATGTGATGCTAACATATTTAAACATAATGCTCTCTAGGGTAGGAGGCAAGCACAAAATAAATTCTGCCTGAAACCCTGAAACAAAAAAAAAAAAAAAGAAAGAAAGGCTGGGGGGCTGTAAGTCTCCACACTGGTGATACTGTAAACTGATCTGGTATTTATAGCGTGAACCCCAGCATCTTTCCTACTCAACCATGTCTGTTCAGTTGTTTGACAGCCTCTATCTTTCCATCATTTGCTATGGAGTTTACAGTAAACCTATAAGCACATTATTTGGAGCAATGCCTAAGATTCTGAACAGGTTATCTTATTTCTGAAGGGAATTGTTACCCTGGATAACTAGGTAATTAGGAAAAAGTGAGTTTGAGCTTCTAGCACTAGGCTGCCACTTCCTCCTCCACTTCTAAGAGAAGTGAATGAAACCTCAGTAATTCTGAGAATCCAACTCTTTCTGAGTGATAATTATAATAACAAACCTGTCTCTGTAAACACATAAGAGTCAGACTTCTGGGGTTTTAAGTGAACTCAGGTGTTGTTGATTTATTTCTTCTGTATCCAGGCTTTTGTCTTAACCTTTTTCTTTTGGTTATTGCTTTATTAAAAATTTTACAGAAGATGTACACACTTACTTAAAAATTGTACTATGTGGAAAGGAAAAAATAAAAAGGTGTGATCTCTGTTGATGGTTTTGTGTATCTGAAATGTGTGCCATTTCAGACCTATATTTTATCTTGTTTTTATATGTATTTTGCAAAACAGAAATCATACTATTTACATGTTTGCTTTTTGATTCAGCTATACATTGCAAGTATCTTTCTGTGTCAATGGGTAAAGACTTACTTAGATCTTTTTAAACATTGCATATAATTTCATGATGTGAATACACCAAAATTTATTCAACCATTCCCCTATTTTTGAACTTTTAAGATGCTTCTAATTTCAGAGGTATTTACAGATGATTCTACATTAAACCTCCATCTACATACACCCTTTCCCACTTGCACTAAAATATCTAAAGAATGAATTCCTAGAAATAGTATTACTTATTTAAATTTTGTATATATGTATTTATCATTTGATATATACTAACAGAATGCTTCCAATTTTATCACCAGCAACTTTTCAGATGAACATTAAATAAGAACATCAAATTCTTTAAACCATTTTTATTAATCTGATAACCATGACATTATCTTGCTTTAGTTTGTATTTTCTTGATCACAATTGCAGTTAAATATCTGCTGTCATGTTTCTATTAGCAGAATTTCCATACTGATGTATCATTTCATCCTCCGTACTCATTTTTCTGAGTTGTTTGTCTTTTATTATTGATTTAATTGATATAGAGGACTTGTAGATTCCTTCCTTCACCAGGAATCCATTTTTATTTACAGTTGGAGGTGTAAATCTAATTTAAAGGTTTTTGTTTGATTTTAATGTATGATTCATAATCCTGTTCATGTATTAAATAATAAATTATTTTACTGATTAGGAATACTACCTTTTCATATAAAATTTCTCATATGTGTATGAATCTGTTTCTGGGCCAGAAATTTTGAGTTTATTTACTATAGCTTTTCATGTATATTTTTCTATGTGGTAGAACAATCTCCATGCCTAGACTTTTTCTCCCCAAAAAAATTCTTGATGATTTTGTTCACATATACTCCTTCAGAAGAACTTGTGAAATGACTTCACCAGTTCTAAAAATAATCTGACTATTTAGTACATTTGTGAAGATTTTATATGAAATAAACTCTGGAACGTCCAAGGCAGTAATATATATAGATTGAATTCTGCAAATGGGCATGAGAGAGTGAAACTAGTAGTCCTAAGCAGGTGTGTCCTTCAACAGAGTATGCTGTTAAATAAAGAAATCTCAAATTTGAATTTGGAAACTAAATAGAAATTATGATTTGTAAAAAGGGTGGTTACTGAGGCCTGTTCAAATAAAAATGACATGAACAAATCACTACTTAATATTGTCCAGGTGTCATTTTTTAAATTTTTATATAAAATTTTATTTTTCCATATATTTGATGTGCTGAGCTCTGAAGACGTTACTATCTTTATGTCTTAATCAATGTTTCAAAAGAGAAGGGATTTTAGCAACTTTAGAGTAAGAATGATATTTGAAGGCTACATTTTCCAATTTTACAAACACTTTCTCTACCTGTATCCCTGCATTATAGTAGAGGAGCTACTATAAGGTTTAAACAAATTTAGTCCTAAAATGTTTGGGTTTTTTTCATCTTACATTTTCCTGGTACCTCACAAGCTCTTCTCAAGGAAGGTATTGGCCTGTCTCCTGTTTTTATTTTCCTTTGCTCTTATATATTGCTCAGGGCCAAGTTATACACTGATTTGGAGAAATGTGAGGGGAGGAGGCCACAGTTTGTAATGGAATTTTTTTCATAATTTATGGGGCCTCCCATGAGCATATATATGGGCTATAGATGCTGCTCTGTCTGAGAACAGGGCTTGTATTTGCATCCTCCTTAAGCCTTTGAGAAAGGCTTTCTGAACCCTGACTGACCTTCCCCAGCCCTGTTCTTCCAATGCCACAGGGCAGTTCTGAATTCGCTGACTTGCTTGGGAGCCTGACAAAAATTTCTCTAGGCAATGAAATCATGATTTAAACATATGGCTGTCAGACTAACTTAGGACAGTTCAATCCCTGAAATAGCTAGTTTTCCTAGAGGTATGGAGTCTCTCAAGGTCAGCTAAAGTGTAACTATAGTATTTTAACCTGGTTTACCGAACTAATAATGAAGGATAAGAACAGAACATCTGTCTAGTAAGTTGTTTTTCAGACACTGTTTCTAAGTTCTGGCTTTATAGCACTTGGCTCGTTTAGAAGAAATATAAGCACCCTTTTAGTTCAGATGGATCTACTGAAAATTGTGAAACAAAACAAAATGTTTTGCATGATTTTCAATTCGATAATAGTTGATATTTGTGTTTAACTTGAATTTCAGAACATCGATATGATTTGCTTGGTTCATCAAGGAATGAACTTCCCTGCTAAAAGATTCCCACACACATAAATAGAAGAAAAAGCATGGTATAAAAATAGATCTTCATAAGAGTTTTCCCTGATTCCTTATTTGTCTAGTAAAGGTTGCTTTTCAATTTCAGAATCTGCTGAATCCATAATAAATGGCTTGTCCTTCAATGTTTCCTTCTAGAGTTTCTGAACTGCTTCCTACTTCAGCAGCATCTACTCCAGTTATCAGAAAAGAGTAAAGCATAGCAAGAATAGATAAGTTTCCTCAACCTTTTATTCATTAATTTTCATCCCATTTATTTTGTATTCCGTTTCATCTAATTTCAATATTAAGCCATCTTATATTTTCACTAAACGTACATTGTCTTACTGGCAAAATAGTTGAGCAGAAGTTGGATGGGGAAGAATTTTTCATCTCCTGTTGTGGGGTTATGGCTGAGTCTTGCAGATGCTTCAGCCTTAAGCATTTTATGTCTCATGTCCTACCACCTCCTGAGTCTAATTTCTCTGAAATAATGAATTCACTTTCCTTGCAAAGGCCAATGGTTTCTTACTACAGCCTCCAACTATATGAGGAAAAAGCCTGAATGATCAATCTGGTATTTGATACACTCTGGCTGTATTGGTTCAGCTGCAAAGCTTCAACTTAATTGTTTGCCATGTGCAAAACCTTAATTTCAATATTTGAAAAACTAAGTTACTGGAAAAGTCATATGTTATCACAGATTATTACATTGCAAAGACTGCGTTAACTACAACTACCAATTGTTGAAAATATTTTGTAGGTATTATATCATGGATGTTCCATGTAAAATAAAGTTATTAATCGTTAATACAATACAAATAAAGAAACTGAAGTTTAGAGAAGTTAGGTGACCAAACAGTAAGTCATTGACAAGGAACGAAAATGTCTGACTCCAAATTCTACTTTTTTTTGCGGTACGCGGGGCTCTCACTGCTGTGGTCCCTCCCGCTGTGGAGCACAGGCTCCGGACGCCAGCGGCCATGGCTCACGGGCCCAGCCGCTCCTGCGGCATGTGGGATCTTCCCGCACCGGGGCACGAACCCGGGTCCCCTGCATCAGCAGGCGGGCTCTCAACCACTGCGCCACCAGGGAAGCCCTACTTTCTTAAATATATTATTCTGCTTCTCTGTATCAAACATTTAAACATTTTACTTCATAAGAACTACATTTCACTATCACAAACATTTGTGATCAGAAATATTTTCATCAGTCTCTCATGACAGTTCTACCCCCAGGCTACACAGAAGGGACCTACCTTCATTGCCTTATAATTATGAATTTTTGGAAGCCACAAAATCTATGCCTCGGTTCAAATCCAGGCTCTGATCTATACCCCAGGTGTCTCTGGGAAAGTCCCTTATTCTTTTTGAACCTAGGTTCTCTATCTGTAAACAGCATTATTGTGAAAATGCAGTTGCAAAGATTATGTTGAGGGTGTCTTGTATATTATAGCTATTAAATAGGCGATAATCTCTATTGTGAGGGGAGAGAATAGTATTGTGGAGATCATTCTCTCATCTCCTTAAATGAAATTTATGAAAGGTCTACTTTATGTTGAAATTCTAACACTGAATATGAGTAATCACAAACAGTAAGCCCACTCAACTGCTTTCAGAATCGCACTTTACCTCTTTCAAAGGCAATTAGGAGCTGTCATCTTTATAAGCAGTTGAAGTGTAGGACAGATAAATATTTCTTCATTTGTTTGAGGCTTTAAGTTGGTATTGGACTTTATGATTTCTGATGTATCTTTTTACTCATCAAGAGTAATGCTCACTGGGCCAAGTATCCAGTTCTCATGGTGAACAGCCTACATTTCCAAGATTTGCATGGGTTTTTTGTTTCATAAATACAATTACTCAAAAGTGTTTATCATTCTCCTTTAAAACTCTTTAGTTCCTCCCTACCCCTGCCCAAGCTCATATGTATACATGTGTATATACATACATATAATTGAATATATATATAAGAATATATGTATAACACAATATATATAACTGAATATGTATTATATTACAAGAATACATATAATTAAAGGAGGTTTTGAAATATTCTCTTATAAAAAGCTTGGTGAATGTTATTATAAGCAAAACGGAAATGGGTTAGGTTGAGATTCTTTAGTTGTAAACGATAGAAAAAAAAGTCTAATTAGTTCTATTTTCTACATTTAATACAAGGACATAAGTTACATTTGGATACATTTATTAACAACCTAATAAAAATGCGTTCATATGTACAGACTCGTTTTCACTTCAATGTACAGAACACAATTATTATAAACATCAAGCATTGGGACCTATTGAACAGATGGGGCATTAGTGTCTTAATTCTTGATCTTTGGTCTAGTAAATCCTTCCATTTCATATCTTTTGCACAAATCCTATGGCCATTCAGGGCATGATGAGTGATTTTTTAAATGCTGCTTTAATGTTCATGTCACTTTTTGTGTTTTACTATTTCAAACAAATATGTAAACACAGGTGATCAAACAGGATAATGAGGACACATTAAAAATCTTTGAATATTCCAAACCAGGCATATCCTAATCCTGCCAGAAGATTCTGCATAAACTAAATGCAGTTTCTTGGCACCAACATATCTAATGATTTTTATTATTTCTGATAACTAATATCTGAAAATTGATCCCTGACTCAGAACTTTATTTTTCCATGCTGCACTTAATAAATGATACTGATTATCTATTCGTTATGTTTATCTTAAACAAAAATAGGAATATATGAACATACTAATGGTTTATAGGACATTACACAGAGACCATATGCACACATGCACACGCTCAAAGCTTACTGAAGGAAACACACAGACATCGCGAATGCCTTAATTTTGCCATAAAAATAGAGAATGCATGTTTCCTCACGCAAGTCACATAGGATATAACATTAAAAATATCGAATCTAGGGTTGTGACAGTATTTTAACTAACTATGTTTGTTTCCTTACCTCCCTCCTGGCTTACACTGCAATCTTCAAGTTGCAAATGGAATCTACAGAGTCCAAAACCCTTGTTCAAAGTTTTAGAAATTATCGATATTTATATGGTATTTGAAAATCATTTCTTTCAACGATCAGCATATACTATAATCCCTCTTAACTTTGAATAAAACTGCAGCTTCCTGCTTCGATTGATGGGATTGACATCTCAAAGAAAAGACTCAAAGAAAATGGGTGAACCTAAGTTACACATGAGTTGCTGATAACTGAAAACTGCCACAGAAGAGAATTGGATACTGTCCTACTTACATGACTATTAAATAGAATCTGACTCTCACATGTGTATTTTATTCCTGATGGTTATTGGTTGGGTCCTTCTTCAATCTTGTGGAAAAATAATGTTGTAAACTGTACCTTTGGGCAAAACTACGGCTGACTGTAGTAGCCCGTGCTTGCAGAGTGTGTGTGGTCGGTTCTATCTTGGACCATATTCTCCTCAAATCTTTCTGGTTTGGGGGAGAGCAGCCAGGATGATGGGGAAAGACTCTGAGCTCACCTCCTCTCACAGGCACACCAAAGTCACAACTATCTGCAGAACAACCATCAATAAAATAGACTGGAACCTACCAGAAAAGACCTTCTCCAACATAAAGAAGGAACCACAATGAGAAGGTAGGAGGAGCTGACTCGCAAAGTAATGAAATCCCATCCCCCGCCCCTCAGGCGGGCGACACACACCCTGGAGAATAATTATATTGCAGAAGTTCTCCCACAGGAGTGAGAGTTCTGAGCCCCATGTCATGCTCCCCAGCCCGGGGGTCCAGCACCGGGAAGGCAAGCTCCCAGAGCACTTGGCTTTGAAGGCCAGCGGGGCTTCATTGCAGGAGCCCACAGGACTGAGGGAAACACACTTCACTCTTAAAGGCACACATAAAATCCCAGGGCAAAAGCAGTAATGTGATAGGAGCCTGGGCCAGACCTACCTGCTGGTCGTGGAGAGTCCCCTGGAGAGGCTGGGTGGCCGTCCCTCACCCTGGGGCCGTTCATCCACGTGAACATGGCGGCTGCGTGTTTGCCTCGTTAGCACCGATTCGGCAGCTGGTCCCACCCAACAGCCTACAGGTGCCGGAGCTGGGAAGCCTCGGGGCCAAACAAGTAACGCGGGAATAGAGCCTTCCCCATCAGCAGGCAGGCTGCTTAAAGACTGAAGAGCCCCGCGCTGTCTCCACAGTCGCCCCTAGACACGGCCCAGCCCACCAGAGGGCCAGGGCCCGGCTCCACCCACCAGGGGGCAGACTCCGGCCCCTCCCACCCGGAAGCGCGCACAAACCTCTAAAGCAGCCTCACCCGCCAGGCGGCAGACACCAGAAGCAAGAAAACTAGGATCAGCAACCCAGGTCAGACCCTACCCTGGGACCACCTGGGCCCTGGCTCTGTCCACGATCAGACCAACGCAACCTTCGGGACACCCCCTATCCCTTACCCAACTGTGCGAGAACCATCTCCCACCACCAATTATCTGAATCGAGCTCTGGGATCCCTGAGCCCGCAGCCAGACTCCAGGAACCAGCTCTGCCTGCCAGTAGACTGGCAGAAACCCCGGACCTGGCTTCACCTGCCACTGGGTGTGCAACAGCCTGAGTCTTCAGGACCTTAACTCTGCCCACCAGTGAGCCAGCACTAGCCCTGGGACTCCTAGGGTTCCTCAACCGGCCCCCTTGTGACCAGGCCCCACTAAACAGCAGCCACATAAGGCAGGGCCTGGCAGCGAACCAGACTAGGGGCCAACCAAGCCTACCAGACAGCCCACATAGTTAGCCACCACAATAGAAGGACTCGTGCAGCCCTCTTAGGGGGAACCACCAGAGCATATAGCTTGGGTGACTGCTGGGACTCATAGAACGCCTCCTATAGAGGGCCACTTCTCCAAGGCCGAGAAACATAACTAACCTACCACAGACATAAAAATACAAATAGCAACTTAGAAAAAATGAGGTGGCAGAGGAACATGTTCCAGATGAAGGAATAAGATAAAACCCCAGAAGAAGAACTAAGTGAGAGACTTCCCTGTTGGCGCAGTGATTAAGAGTCCGCCTGCCAATGAAGGGGACACAGGTTCGAGCCCTAATCCGGGCAGATCCCACATGCCGCAGAGCAACTAAGCCCGCGCGCCACAACTACTGAGCCTGCGCTCTGAAGCCCACAAGCCACAACTACTGAGCCCGTGCTCTAGAGCCCGTGCTCCGTAACAAGAGAAGCCACCACAATGAGAAGCCAGCACCGCAATGAAGAGTAGCCCTGGCCTACACACAGCAACGAAGGCCCAATGCAGGTAAAAATAAATAAATTTTTTAAAAAAAGAACTAAGTGATGGGGAGACAGGCAATCTACCCGAGAAAGAGTTCAGAGTAATGATAGCAAAAATGATCAAAGAACGTGAGAGGAGAATGGATGCATAGAGTGGGAAGTCAGAAGTTTTTAACAGAGAGTTAGAAAATAAGAAGAACAACTGAGATGTATGGTTTGGATTGTGTATAAAATACTCTATGCCTAGGGCAGGAGTAGTGAGAAGCATTCTTTTTCTCGGGATACCTTAGAATTAAGAATATGCGCCTAGGATTTAAGGTGGCATGTGAGCTACTTGCCACAGTAGCTTGTCTGATAACTGAGAATTTTATGGTTCAGTTAAAGCTTATGGAAAATGTGGATAAAATAATCAGTATTGCGAGTTATATGAACATGCTGTAGATAATGCACTAAAATGTTTGATAAATAATGAATTTGTGTTGAGATAAAAAAGAGAGAAGGAAACTGGCATTCACTGGATACCTACTAGGTGCTATGCAAGAGGACTATGTGATTCGCATTTGTTTTCCCATATTATCGCACAACCAGCTAATAATAGTACCTCATTTTAAAACTTCAGAAAATGAGATTCAGAAAAGTTGAGTAACATACCAATGGTTACACATCTATTAGGGGTCAGTGACTTCAGATCTATATCCATGTATGAGAACTCACGGTGCCATCCTAACCTGGGTTCTTCTGCAAAAATCTTGGGGGAAATTACATAATCTTTTGGATTTGTCAAAGAGGTTGGTACAAACAATCTCTACATTCCTTTAGAATGTCAAACATTTATGACTTAAGTATGAGAAAAGTTTGGTTTTCTTTTTACTGTACTCACTAAGTCTCTCACCATGCTGAGATGTCAAACTAGCCTTCCAGCCTGGGAAAAAGAATTTGTCTAACTAACCTGATGACAAAGAAGTCTCGCTTAAGGAACAAAAATTACTCTATTACTTATCACAGTTCTTTTCTTTTTATGAACTGAACTATTAGTTCAATATCAATTATAAGAGAAGGGCTAGCCCTCTGGACACGTGTATAGTTCATTAACAAGATGGTCTGTATTATATACAGGGAAATTAGAAAAAGGGGAGCTAGTTTAGTGGGTGAAAATATTCCATATAAATATCCATATATATATATACATAAATGGGGGTGAAATCATATTTAACTGCCACGTGTACATTTCTTGTTACAGATTGATAACCATTAAAATGTTAGCATTAAAATATATTTTCAGTGTATATATCTGAGCCATGCAAACACATTTAAAAAGACCACTTTATCCTAGATTTCAGCTGAAGCTTATTTGGTATTTTATCATTTTACTTATCTCTTCTCCCTCATCTCAAATTATTTTGTAAATGTTAAAAAGCCACACTGAATTAATGAGAACATGCTTGCTATTTTTTTCTCATTTGGTTCACATTTAGTTGGATGAAGTAAAAACATTTCTGCTGAAAAGAATCAGTACACTTCTTCAATTAGGTCAGGGCTTCCTGCCATTTAAAATTGACAGAAAAAGCAAAATGTACCAGTCTGCAACACTGGAAATAGAGCTGTTAGGCCTCCCCAGGATCCCTGGTCCTAGGTTTGACCTCAAATCCCTTCTGCCCAAAACTAGTGACTGTTCAAAGGGCCTTCAAAACTGGCCTCATGAGACTGAAGGAGAACAGCAGGAAACTCCAAAATACTAAAGTCAGCCTGACACCCTGTTGCAGTTGGATGCACTAGATCATCAAATGGAAGAATCTCATCATGAATAAATACCTTTTTTAAACACTTGGAGGTAGGTTTGATGTGATTGCTATTAAGACAGTCGAACATAGATATAAGACGAATAAAACAGATCTTAACATGAGCTCACAACCACATAGTAAGGAAATAAAGTAATGTAGAAACATGGTTAAGAGAATAAGCTTTGAAGTTGGAAGATCCGAGTTTGCATTCTAGCATAAACACTCACTTGCTGTGTAACCTTGACCAAATCTCTCGCTCTCTCTAATCCACAAATTATTGAGTGATTTGTAAAAGAGGGGTATAAGACTATCACAGACTGGTTTTGAGAATTAAATGGAATGATTTATGCAAATTGTTAGCACATGACTTGGCACTCAGTAAATATTTTAAGAATATTAAACATCATGGTTATTGTGATTTCAAGAACTTAATTCAATCAGATGCACACTTACTTTGAAGAGATTTATCAAGAATTTCAACAATTATATAAAAGTCAATTTAATAAGACAATATAAAAAAGTGATTTCCTTGCCATTAATTTCCTATGGTTTACTCCCTAGTGTTATGTGCATATGTTAATGATACCTTAGATGGAAAAGAATCAGCATACTCATAATTTAGATTTGCAATTGCTGTTTTTGGAATAGTCAAATTACCATATTTTAAACACCCACAATTTATTTATTAAATTTATTTATTAAAAACATACATGTCCCAAAACAAATTATAGGTACATCATCTACCTTGTGAATATTGTATCTTAAACAGAGAATCAGAATATGGAATTTCCATTTCCATATTTGTACCATAGCTTTAAGATAAACCCATAGCTATTTATAAATATTCATTTGTTTTAAAATGTATGGAAATGCTGTGCAATTGTATCCTGTTGGATAGTCACATAACACTTTTAGTCTCAAGTAAAATGTGACTGGCATTGTTTTCAGAGATTATTGTTCAAACGATAAAGTTTCAGCAATTGTGCTCGAAAAAACAGAGTGATTTGGTTGTATGTCATTAGGTATAGGATATAAAGTCATTCTCAATTTATAAAGGGAAGTAAAATGAACTGTGACAATTTAGTCAGGAGGAAAAAAAAAGTCTAAAAGGTCACTTTTAGGACTATTAGTCTTTGTTGAATCAAAACAAAACTATGAAATTGCATTTTATATTGCCAGGTAAGAAAATAATGTTTTCTAATTAACTCAGGGTTTCAAAACCTTACCAATGTGAGCTTTATTCTCAGAACTGCTCAATAAATAAGTAAATTAATGGATAAGCACATAACTAAATAAAAATTGGGTAATGTCACATAAGGAAGCTCTGATGTTCCTTCAATGGTTATTGTTAAGAACACATTACATGGGCTTCCCTGGTGGCGCAGCGGTTGGGAATCTGCCTGCCAGGGCAGGGGACATGGGTTCAAGCCCTGGTCCAGGAACATTCCACATGCCCCGGAGCAACTAAGCCCGGGTGCCACAACTACTGAGCCCACGAGCCACAACTACTGCAGCCCGCGCGCCTAGAGCCCATGCACCGCAACTAAGAGTAGCCCCCCGCTGGCTAACGAAGAGAAAGCCCGCACACAGCAATAAAGACCCAACACAGCCAAATATAAAAACAAATAAATAAATAAATTTATTTTAAAAAATACATTACATTTGTTGTGTCTGAATAGAGTAGGCAACTAAACAAGGATATTATAAAATGATCTTCAAATCTCCCTTCCTTGAAGATTTATTTCTAAAATAACTTCCCAATGACACTTCCCTTTCAAAACTCAGAAGAAACAAGTCCAATTCTAAATGTGGTCTTCAATTATATATTCCTTATTATTTCATTCACCTGTCTTAAGTTTTATTCATGTTAGCTGACTGCATTGCAGCACAAAGTCAATGAACACTTGCAGAATCAAAAACGCATGAGTGGTATGGACTGGCCATTTTGGATTTTTTTCTTCCCTTAGCCAAGATCTGACCCTATCTGAAATGTCTCCTCTGGTAGAAATCCACGGAAAATGACTAGGGAGCTCACCAAAGTTCAGCCCTTATTCACCAGAAGCACTACACGGAGGCACCCACCTTTTCTTTTCAGCACCTGCTACCTAGTCCAGGGGGAAGTGCTAACGGGACAATTCCCACAGCCTCAGGTCATTTCAGTAAGCGCTCCCAGGAACACAACACCCATCTCCTCTCTGCTACAAACACCCATTCACAAAATCTGAGGAGAGAACTACAGTCGTCCCTGATTCCTTGGAAATTTAGTTAGACTGATGTAGAAACACACCCTCCTTCCCTCAGTGTATAATTATTCGTGGGTGAAGAGCCACCAGGGAGGGTAACAGAAGAGGAAAGAGGGGGAAAAAAGTAGAAGCGGGTTTTGACCTGAGTTCTAAAAGGCTTTCTGTTAATCTCTCGTCCCCCTCTCTCACTTTCCTAATCCCGAGAATGATGGAGTTATAGGCAAGGGAATGATTCCGGAAATGCAGATATGACTCTCAAACCTAGAAATGATCTGGGCGATTTATTTAAAGTTAAATACTCCTCGTGCTAGGAACCCAGCACAATTCATATTTAAAGGAGGCCGTGTTTTCTCCATCATGACATAAACAAACAGTTGCCTCCAAAGATGAAAAACCCGGTTCCGGAGCGTGTTCTTGCTGTCCTCTAAGCTGCAGACTGAGGGCCGGTGGAGAGCGCTCACAACCTGTGAAAGTGCGGAGGACTCTCTCAACCCGGTGGCCAATTCCCCACCGGCCAGAACTCTTCCCTACCAGCCCTCATCATTCGTGACTCTGCAAGACACAGGGACTCAGACGTGTGTGGGAGTGCGTGTGAGGGAGACAGGCGACAGGAGAGTGCGCTTTCCACATGTGGAACCCTGCATCTCCCTGTCTCATAGCTTGCGTCCGTTCATATGCATGCAGTGGTTAAATATTTGATCAAAGGTGGAATAGTTATACTCATCAGTTGTATTTTTAATAGGCACGCCTTAAAATAGAGGGTTCATAAATTGAAAGTGTGAAAAGATTCTGAGTATCGTCCCTATGTCTCTAACCCTTTCTACTCTTCCCTCCCCCATGTCTACTCCCCCCAAAAAAGGAAAGCTTGCAGCAGATTGTAGAAGGATTTGAGTCTGCAGCTAGAGAGAAGGGGATTAGGGCCAGAGCGGTGCAAGTTAAATTGTGCTGCCTATAAAAAATGGGCGGATTGGTCTCCAGATCCAGAGGCTGGTACCACCTTCCTTTCTAAAATAAAATCTCTCTGGCATGAAGTCACCGCCTATTTCACATCCGGTTTGCCCTGGGACGTATTACTACTGTCTTGGTAAAGAAAAATCTTTTGTTGTATAGCTGCAGATTGGATACTGGGAAGCAAATTTGGGTGTGAAATCTTCAGCAAAGGAGCACGCAGAGTCCATGATGGCTCTGACCGCTCAGAGCGAGTGAGTGAGCGGCAGAGCGAGGACGCCCCTGCGCTGCCGGCGCGCCGGGACTCGCGGGCTCGCGCTGGCTCCCAGCTCTCCACGATTTTCTCTCGCAGACTTTTCTCGGGTCTTGAGCGATCCTCTGCCCAGAGGGGGCCCGAGGTAAGTGCGGCATCGGACCGCCACACATAAGCTTTGAACGTGCCTTTTCCTTGCTGGAGTGACAGGAATGCAATAGAAAACAGAGAAGGAGGGAACAGGACAAGAGCCTGATCCCGCAGCAGGTAGAAAGAACGAATGTTTTTCTTTCAGGGTGAAAATCGCAGCGATCTAGGAGCATTATTATTATTACTAGTATTATTTTCTCCGTCTCTCTTCTTTTCTTTCCCTGTTTCTTAGGCAGAGTTGAATGTATTCCGCGGGGTGGGTGGTGACATGTTGTTTTGGTCTTTTTTGGGTTTTTTTGTTTTTTTTGCAAGACGGAGCTGGGGTGAGGTGGGGAGGGGCGTTGGGTGCATCGTCTAAAGTTAAGACGCTGGGATAGAAAACCTATCTCAATGTTCCATCGTAGGGAAGGCACTCTCTCTTTCTGCCTGCAAAAATGCTTCTTTTCTCCTTTCCAGTGGACGCTGCTGTAATGCCGTCTGGTGTAGGGGTCTCTCTCATTCCGAACACGAAAAACTCAAGTTATCATTTGCTGTGGGTGGCATAGATATGGGTGTTCAGAGTGTGTGTTTGATGGGGCGAGGTTGAAGGTGGAAAGGGGTAAGGAGACAGCTTAGCGTTTCTTTTAAACTATTAGGTTTGCATTTTCAAGAAACTTTCTTACTCAACAACTCAAGTGCCATGATAGGTTTGTTTTTCTCTTTTCAAAATGTCAGAGGAGGACAAAAAGCTATGCTATCTTGCTTTGGGGTTTTGTTTTGTTTCACTTACCCCTTTGGGAATTACCCTTTTTTATAAAGACCAACAAATATTAAAAGGGTACGAGAAGTTGTTTTTCCTTCATAACGGATGTTGAAGGTTAATAAAAGGGTGAATTATAATTATGCAATTTAGGTGCAATATTTTACCATAAGGATATTTACCCAATATTTCTTGTCGTATTCAACTCATCTATGTCAAAAGCAGTCACTAAATTAGGGAAAAACTATGAAGCTCCCAGTTCTTACCTCTAGGTCTAGACCATTTCACTCTAAACAGTTTAATTATGTTTCATTGCTTACATGCCTGTTTGGAATGGGTTTTACTGATATAAATGATCCTGGAGAGTGCGGAAAGCATTTGTGTAGATGTATTTAAAGGCATACCACATTAAACTATAGAGTGCCTAATGGAAAATATGCTTTAAAAGACTGGCAATCCATTAATCACTGACCCTGCTAAGGAGTACAGATTCAGGGAAGTGCTAACAAATTTTACCTTGAACATTTCTCATATTATGACTGGAATCAGTTATAGCACATTCAAATAGTGTTACCATGTCTGCTCATTCACCAGGTAGTGCTCTGATTTTTAAGAATTACACAAATAGATTATAATTTTAAAAATCCTCTAAGCTTTCCATGCTCCTCCATTCCTCCAACATCCCACTACGAAGTCTAAATTCAACAATCAGAGGGTGATTGATTGCACTTTACCTAAGAGGGAAAAAAGATTCCCTTTTTCATGCAAAGCAAAGCACTCCAGCTTCCATCTGTTTTAGATGAAACATTTTCTAGCAGCAACCTGGCAGAATCTGAGAGGGCTTAAAAGACATGTGAGGGCATGCTTGTGTGCATTTATGTGAGTGTGGTTTGTATGTGAGAGATCAGCACATGGCTTGACTATAAAGTATGTCCTTTAGCCTCACAGAAGCATTAGCGAGCATATTTAACGAGGCAATCACAGGCAGAGAATTACAAGCATGATTTCGGCATTCAACTGAGTGTTTCCTATGATTTTATTTTTTTTAAAAAAAAGATAAATAGCAGTTGCTTCTGAAATCAAGGTGCACCCAGAATCCAAAGATGAATTCAGTCATCAAAGCATATGAACCTACCCCATCACAGCCTCCAAACATGCTCTCCCTGTTGTAGACACCAGCTGAAAATTGTCAGTGCACACAGTTCAGTTGTGGGAACTCAAATAAGAAAGGTCAAATTTTTCAGATGATAACAAGAAGAGAGTAATGCAAACTACATTGTAAATATAAAACCTAGAGGAAAAACAACTCACAGTTTTTATGTTAAGCAATATTGTCACCTGAGAGAATTTCAACTTGTATTCTTTTACAGGAGAAATTTAGACACTGATATTTCTGAATGGAGAAATGGAAGTGAAAGTGGAGAATGGATGGTCCAGGTTTCCATTGCTTCCAGTGAGGTGTCATAGCCCAGTGAGGTCATTTCCTGACTTCAAAGCATTTATCTGAACTGCCTCAGTCAGCCCTAGTGGTTATAACCTGATGTTTCTTGCAAGGGACATTGATCTCTACTTGTTCTACTTTTCAGCTGCACAAGCCCGCAATGAAGAAAAGTCCGGGTCTCTCTGACTACATTTGGGGCTGGACCCTCCTTCTGAGCACATTGACTGGAAGAAGGTGGGGACCCTTTATTTTAAATCTGCATGAGAATTTCTGTAACTTTTCATTTATTCTTTCAGGGGGAAGAAAATTGTCCTTGGAGGAATTCATGACTAAGGGAATTCAAAAAACTTAACTGCAATAAAATTCCAGCTAATAAAGAAGAACAATATGAAAAAATAATCAACTTATTTGCATGTTGGTTAGAATACGCTTAACACGCTTCTGTTAAGGAACGTATTAATTCAACATTTAATTCTTAAATTGAACTTCTCACTGCTCAGTTGTAACTGAACAAAACATGTGGTTTCCTAATTCACAGAAAAAGTTACCCCAATTAATGTCAGCATACTATGTGAGTTGATTTTCCAACAAGAAAATTTCTAACCAGTTGCAAAGATCATAGAATAACTTCTATGTGGAAGTGGAAAGGTTAGAATAATATTTGTAATTTGAAAGTCATAAGTTTTTATAAATGCATGTGCATTATGTTTTGAAACTGTTATTTATGTAACCAATAGAAGTAGAATATACTACACACATATTTAAGAACGTTAGATAAAACTGAACTTCTCTATTTAAGTTTAACTACTGTGGAGACAAGTTATGAGAAAAAAATGTAATCATATGATTAACCATATTCAAAATATTTGCTAATGATCCCATCAAATGCATAGACATATTATACTAGCAAAGATACAAATGACCAAATATTTCAGATTCTCCTTTATCTGCTTTTATATTTTTTTGTGTAGTCCACTCCTGTGGCCCCAAAGAAAGTCTTAGACATATTACAAAAATCTAAGATTCTCCATAATGTAATGAAAAGTGAACCCTTATGAGTTAAGGCAGAGAGATGGAATAGACTGGAAAGATAAGGACTAAGGAGGATTTTTTAAATTGAGAAGTTGTCTATTTTTATTGTTTGTTATTGTATATGATAAATAATGACCGCCAGATGAACAGAAAGTGCATTATTGCCAGATACTCTTAATCTGAGGAGTTAAATGTTCTTCACCGCTCTTGAAAAATTGTATGAAGTGTTGCTATTGTAATGACCTGTAGATGGAGTTAGTGCACAATGTTTTATTATATAGTGGTTCATACGGAATCAAAATCACGTATTGTAACTGACATTTCTCTACAAATTATATATTCAGTTTAGGAAACATTACATTGGCATGAGTATTTAATAGCAAATAAATAATCTTGATCTTTATCCTAGGGTCATTGTCTGACAATTACATAGTAAATTAGAATTAAAAATGAAGCATAACCTGATTAAGAAAAGCACATAAAAGAAAGACTGTCATTCCAATTGGCAGAGCAGAACGGGTTCTCTGGGAGGGAGGGAAAAGTCTCTTTTGGCATTTGTACTCCAATGCAAACAATTGGTGAGTACAACATTTATAAAATAAAACCAGGGGAAAAAAAGCATTTCCTGAATTTGACATAAGCTATGAAAACAAAGAGAATGCAGGTATAGGTAGTAGATCACCCCATATTTTGGGAATCATATTAACAATCTAATTTGCTCTGTCATATCACCCCATCTCACCTTTTTCTCCCTTCTTATTTTAGTGATTCTTCCTTAGACTACTTGGTCAGGCTCTCGTCACAACTCAAAGTGTGTTAGTATTTCTTTTCCACCTTTATCAAGACGACCTTCCAGTATCCTTGAAAGATGCATGCATGGCAGTAGGTTTTGTGACAATGAGTTTTTATAAATAATTGTATTCAGAAAACTATTTTTGCTTTACTGCTGTCATCTGCTAGCAAGACATCCTGGAAGACACAGCGCTCGTTGAAAATTTGATTTCAAAAACTAGTAAGATCTTTAATTCTGCCAAAGGAGAGTAAACCCTCAATCTGCACAGTATTAATGTTGAATTTAGGAGAATGGAGAACTGTTTCATAGAGGTACATTTCATATATTTCATATCATGAATAACTTTTAGTTATAATAGCTTATTAAATTAAAATTTTATCAGAAAAGTTTTACATTTTGCCAGTATAACATTATTATCCAAATAATAGTGTTTGTTTTTGAATTGATACTTTGATTATATTTCTTGCTTCTGTCAAATCAGTGAACCCTGGTTTCAAATGTTATTATTTTTCTTAGATTGATCAGTAATATAAACACACAAGAGAGATGCCAAAAGCATATTAAATTGAAAGTGATATTTTTGTGTCCGTTTTTTAGTTCACACTCTATATTCTTTTTTTTTTTCTTTTTGCTCAAGGTCAGAGCTATCATTGAAATATATCAGTAAGTGTGATCCCTCCTAACATAGAATACTCTTCTCTCAAAGGATTTTGGAGGTGTCATTCTAATCATTACATAAAATATGATTCAAGGAGCATAGATAGTAATGTGATTGATGTAATAAATACATAATATGTGAACTGCAGTCATTACGTGGTCAAAATTCAAAGACTAGTAACGACTGGTAAGGGATAAAAACTAGACCTTCACATAGAAAGACTTAAATACAATTACTCTGATATAGAAGAATGAAAATAAAGTTTTAGACTAAAAGTTAAAGAAAGCTGGATTCTAGTTCAAACTCTACAAATGGCTGTGTTTTCTTAAAACGCTAATCCTGCATTAGTTTAGTAAAACCATAAATTAAGAATACTGGACCATATCTTTTCCAAGCTATCTTTTACTTCTAAGACCAGAAATTACAAAATTCAATTAGTTAGAGGTTTGAATAGACAAATTATAAAAATTGGTTCATAAACCTTAAGAAGAATGGAAATTACACACTGATGTGAACATGTAATTATCCTAAGAAACAAGTTTTATCTATTTTTCTCATCTAAATACCAGAAAGAACAACAAAAACACAAAACATAGATATATATGAAGTGGATAAAGGGACGGTTGTTGGTAGGTGAAATCTTAGGATTATGCTACACGTTAAATTAAATGAAAACAAAGCTATTACGTACTTTGGTAGCTCAGAAATACATTTTTTTTAATTTGGGAAGAAGTTTCCCAGATCTAGGTTTTTTACTAAAGTGCATTAATGTTCTTGCTTGCCCAGAGAAAACATTCATTACAACATTGTATACATGCTGAGAATTATAAATGTAAAGACACAACTCATTTCCTGTAATTTTCCTTCCATAGTTAGAAATATTAGAATAAAGAGCATATCATCTATGAGAACAAATATGAGAAAATGGTAAGAATTAAACTATGACATTTTTTTACTTTACCAGAAGAAATTTTCAAATTAAGATTCAATAGAAAGGAAGTTGGAAAATTGCAGAAGGTTTTATTTGGAAAAAGGTTTTAGTAGAAATGTATAATTTAGATATTGCCTCCCTTTACATTTTTTTCAGCTATGGACAACCCTCATTACAAGATGAACTTAAAGACAACACCACTGTCTTCACTAGGATTTTGGACCGACTCCTAGATGGTTATGACAATCGCCTGAGACCAGGATTGGGAGGTGGGTAGCATTATCGTGTTTTTATTTTATAGAACAATATTAAACATTTACTATTAAAGTATTGCTTCCCTCTCCATGTTAAAGTAATAAGAATGGAAGCACGTAGTGTAATGACATCCTATTTTTAGTATATTGCTCAATATTAATTCAATTTTCCACGGTCATCCCATGTACATACCCATACGTAGTAGAAGGCAGATTCAAACTTCTCATAATGTCATGAAATAAATGTTACATTTACTTGACAATCAATCTTTTCCATGTATGATTTGATTTTACAAGGGAAAAAGGGGGGTAATATCATCTCTTCCAGCTCAAATACTGCATCTCTGTTTCATTAGGCATAGCTATGTTTGCATTGAATTCAAGTAGAGTACCTCTGAATCTATTGCTCTAAACATTTATTTGGGAATATTACATATTGATCCACTATTTTGTGTTAGATTACCCCCACCTCTAGGATAAAAGGTGAATGAGATAGATGATAGTGTGTGTTTTGTTTTGACTGTGAATTTAAACTTAAACCCTAATTTTCTATAGTTAAAATGTTTTGGTTTTTTTTTTTGTATACCAGTTCATTGGTTTTACTAATGAATTTCTACTCAGGAAGAAGTTAGCACTTAATAATACAGTATTTATAACAATAAGAGTAAATAGTGCAAGGGATTACACACTTATTTAAACAGTCCTTGAGTAAGATAATCAACCTATCTTATTTAGTTAAACAAAGACTAATGAAGCCAAAACAAAATATTGATCTCAGAGTAAAATGAGTGAAGCAAGGAAATAAATTATTGTTCAAAGTCACATAGGAAACCAAGGAGAGAATCTATGACTCCCAACTATAACTTATGCTGCACTCTCTCCAGAGCATTTGTTGAAACTATTTAATAGCAATATTTAAATTACAGTGCAATGACAATATTAAGAAATTCATCTCCTCTTCATCTAGACAGCAAAGTTATGCAAAGAATAAGAAGGTTAAGAATT
The DNA here is from genome assembly GCF_003031525.2 of Neophocaena asiaeorientalis asiaeorientalis. Taxonomy (NCBI): domain Eukaryota; kingdom Metazoa; phylum Chordata; class Mammalia; order Artiodactyla; family Phocoenidae; genus Neophocaena; species Neophocaena asiaeorientalis. The sequence goes on along the minus strand of NW_020173979.1, from coordinate 12,497,925 downwards.
CAATTTTTGATTTTAAAACAGAATGGTAACATGGATTTAGTCTTCCTGTTAATACTCTGGGCAGTGTAATGACACAGATATGGATCATAGGTCTGTTTTGAGGCTGCCAAATGTCATTAGTGTCTCAGAGGTTTAAGGAAAACTCCTTTATCGAAGACATGACTCGGATATATGTCAAAGGTCTTACCAGGTGTCCTTTCCTATCAATCTCAAGCATTCGTTCTAGGACACACTATACAAATTCCTCCAGGTTTGTACTCCACTTGGTTTCCTTTTACTAAGTTCTTTGAAAAAATATTAAGGAACAAAATGCATTGGTCACAAAATGGAGTGCATAAATGTGTATGTGATGTATTAATATAAGGTCTGTGTATATCTAAACCTCTGGAGTGGTTTCAGGAAAATTGTTCTTGGTTCATAAAATTTGAAATAAATTACAAAGACTGCACGTGGGGGAGGAATGTACAAAAAGAAGAAATTCAGGACAGTGACAATAACTTTTAAAAAGAAGACTTTTAAAGTACTAATGGGCATGCATCTGATTTCTTTACTTCTTATTCTTCCTTCTGCATGATATCTCCTTAGAAAATCAGCAGAATTTTATAACACATCTAGAAAATCTTATCTTCATTCTAGTTTAGGAAATCCCATTTAATACTTTACCTTGTGAATGTGAGTATCCTCTATAAGTTCTGTGCATAGTTTTCAGTTTGTTAAACAATTTTACACATACACACACACACACCCCTTCTTTAATAATCAGCTGTTTGGTCATATTGTTATTTGGAGTACAAATAACAAGCCCATGACTGCTCATTTACATTTAATTATGTGTAATAACTCTTTAATCAAATATAGTATAAGCAGGAAGCATTTCACCTACTCCTCATATGCATACCTAAGTCTTGCAGAGCCACAGACCTTGAGGATGTATAATATAGACTAAGAATGGGTCAAAAAGCTAATTTTCAAGACTCAAGATAATGGTGGATTTATTAACAGAAACAACTACATTAATTCAGGCTGCAGTTTTGGTGGAATCTACTTTATTACCTACTTAATCCCCTCAAAATAACAAAAATAGATATTTAAAGAAAAGAAATAGTAGTTGGCTAAATATAGACAAGATATATTCTTTTTAATTGAAATGGATATAATATGCTACAGTAATAGAGAATTCAAGGGCTCAGGAAAATCAAAAAGAATGGATATGCTTTAATTTTTGCTAAAGATGATTTTTCTGATATTTATGATTTCTGGAAACAGTGATTTTGAGATTATGATAGACATGAAAACAAACTAAAAAGTAGCCCAAATAGTTTCCTCTATTTCTATTTTATCTATCATTCTGGAGCATACTGCAATTAAATCTGATGGATTTGAGATTTATGAAAAAACTTGAATACTAACTAAATTTTTGTCATTTTTTTGTCATGCTTTTTCAGTCTTAAGGGATATAATGGCATGTGTTTATTACATATATAGCATGTGTTTACTACATATATCTGCAGAATCATTAACATGTTTAAATACATTTTGAGAATGTTTATCTGTCTTTAGAAAACATCTTAACATGTTTAAGTACATTTTGAGAATGTTTATCTGTCTTCAGAAAACATCTTAAATATTAAACACAGATTTTAGATGTTTTATGAAACATAATCAGCTACAGAATAGATAAAAATGTTAACACCATGATTTCTGGATGCTATAAATTGAAATTATCTAATATATATATTTCTGCAAAATTATTTAATTTTATTTCTTTATCATAGATTTCTGGTAAGCTAAGTATGACATGCCTTCCAGTAGCTCTCCCATTATAAAAATGGATTTTTTTACATGATCCATTTGCTTTCAGATGTAAAAACTATGTAGGGGCAATACTTGAAAGATTATCATTAGCTTATAAGGCGGTAAAAATTTCCTCTTAGTAGGTTCATGATCACAGCTGGGATAATCTTCTCTCGCAAGAGATAGGAGCCCACCCTCTTCTTTATTATGATAAAAGTCTGGTTTTATAAAAATAACAACATTGTGCAGAAGGCAGGGATATTTTGTTCTGAATGTCTTGAGAAAATATAGAAATGTGATAAGCTAAGACTTGAGACTAATGTAAGAAACTCTTGTACATGCAGATTCATCATGACCTGTTTTTCAGAAACACACACAGAATCCAAAAGTGTAACATTATTCTTTGGAGATGTACACCCTGGATCCAATAACTAAGAAAACAGATATATAACATGGTTCATCCAGATGATAGGAATCAGTTGCAGATATTGTTAACACTATTTCAAAAGGCTATCTTTTCAGGGTTAAGAGCAATCCTGAGAAAGTAGAAAGAAAAGGGCAACCTAGAGATATCCTGGAAGACACATATCTTTTTAAATAAAATAAAAGAACTAAAAAGGATAGACTGTGTGGAATTCTAATAATATACTCTATTCAAGGATGTAAAGAGAAAAATATGTTGGCAAGTTCATATTTTAAGTATAAAATTAATGAAGAAAGCTTTAAATAGACTTGAATTGAAATAGTCAGTAGTCAGAAAATACAAATCGAAACTGTCAGTGATTGTTGGATTCATTCTCATTTAATATCTCTTTCTTTGAGGACAAGATGTGGAGGGCTGGTTCTTCCTTGCAATCAGGGCCTGAAGAATGTTTTTTTTTTTTTTTTTTT
>NW_020173979.1:12478045-12495224 GCF_003031525.2 Neophocaena asiaeorientalis asiaeorientalis | reverse complement strand
TTTTATTTTATTTTATTTTTTTGCTGTACGCGGGCCTCTCACTGTTGTGGCCTCTCCCGTTGCGGCGCAGAGGCTCCGGACGCGCAGGCTCAGCGGCCACGCTCACGGCCCCAGCCGCTCCGCGGCATGTGGGATCTTCCCGGACCGGGGCACGAACCCGTGTCCCCTGCATCGGCAGGCGGTCTCTCAACCAGTGCGCCACCAGGGAAGCCCTGAAGAATGTTTTTGAAAAGCTCTTGCCTAAAGCATGGTCACTAGAGAAGAATAAAATGGTTGAGGGAGGGGAGGAGGTAAAATCCAGAAAAAAAAAAAAAAAATGTCAAGAGAAGAAAGAAAAGGTTACAGAAGAAAGGAGAGCAAAAGAGGGTACTGAAAATAAGGAGAAAGAACAGAGAAAAGTGAGAGGGTTGGAGAAGGCGAAGGAGAGCAACTTAGAGAAAATGGAAAAGGCATGTGTGGTAGGAGGATGGGTAGGCTCAGGTGTTCCTTGGTTAATCAAGATTCCTCTTTTTGCCTTAAATCAAGACCAAACCAATCACCTTCTGAGAAAATCCATTTCCTCAAGGTTTCTCCTTATTGACTCTGAATCTAATAAACGAAAGAAGCCTGAATTTTCTCCAACTTCCGAAAAAATTAAATGATGCTCCCCCTGAATTACACCTATCTGGGCAAAATTTCAGCCACCATCATTTTGGCTTTCCCTGCACTCTGGGAGAGGGAGTAAGAACAATCCAGAAACATAGATCCAAAACTACATTCTGAAGAAAGTTTTCAGATTTTTAAGAAGTAATGCCCTTCCAGTGACAGCTTTCCCTTCCTTTCTGCCACACCATATATACAGGCTACATCTCTCTTTCTTTTGAAAGAGTACACGTGTGTACTCATCATGTGACAAACCCAGATTGATGGGGGAGAAGTAAATAAGTAAATAGATAGGTAGGAATGGAGGTAGAGAATGGGCTTTATTTCTACTATATGCTTAACACATTTAGTTAAGATTTTCTTCTTTTTCCTATAAGTGTTATAGAATTTGGGGGAATTTTTTTGTTTGTTTTAGATTTTACTTAATTGAAGCTATCAGGTGAGTATTTGTGACTGGAATGTAGCTGGGATTTTTCCCTCAAGGTATTTTAGCACGACATACTATTTAACAAACAATCTATGCTTCAAAGCAGACTTACTCCTTATCTTCTTAATTTTCCCAATTTTTGATTTTTTACGCCTGTATGAGACCTTTTAGACTTCATTTAGTCCTATTATTGCCAGAGATCTTAGCTTTAAGATATAAGCATCTCCAACAAGGCAAGGAGACTGGGTTGGATATGAGTGCTACTGGCAAGGTGGTACGGGCTCCTTGGGGAATTAGCTTGGGATATTGGGTTATGTTTCTTTAGGTCAAAATAAGTAAAGGTGGGAAACTAAGAGTGTTCTGGAGAAAAAAATCAGATTAACTTGTGAAATTTTGTGCAACTCTAAACTTTAGGTGACTAGACTTTGTTCTATCTCAAGATGATATCTGATATTCATGTGATCTTTTATTATGTTTTTGTATCCTGTGTGATGTTGAGATCAGAGGCAACCATTTTATTCATGTTCACCTAACTTAAAACACACATTTTGTATTTATATTAAAAAGCCAGAATTTCTAAAATTTAGAGGGCAAGATATCCGTGTCACAATGTGTTCACCTTCAATAAAATAAAAAGATTCTAAATTACTGACAATACCCCCCACAAATTTAAAAAGGTTAGATTTATCCAATATTTTTTTATTGTTGTTGTTACATTTTCTTTACCAGATAATGGCTTTTCGTATCAGCTTTTGAAATTCTACTCTGGAATTCTTTTTGAATTTTCTATAGGTGTATCTGATGCTTTTAATGCAAGGTGTGGAACAGATGCTCAGACTTTGGCATAATGCAATCTATTTACACTGAAATACTATATCTAGACATTCTACAATTCAGTTGAATTTTAGAGAAAAAGCAGTTACCAAAAACCCAAGAGGAATTGTTAAAATGAACAGAGAACACCTTTTAACTTTTACTGGCTGAGAAATCCAGTCAGCTCATGAAGCCAGCTCATCTAATGAATCCAACTGAGATGCCCAGAGGAATGTTCTAGCATATTTAGAAACTTTCTGCTTCCACCTTTTCCTATTGTATATAAATCATCTTGCCAAGCATTTCCTAAGATAAAATGTAGCCACTGGGATTTTGCTAAAGTTATAACGGCCAAATTATTAGTAAACAGCTGCAGTTTATATTTTGTGCAGTTACTTTTGGACTTTTTATATAGTTTCCATTTCCTATCTTGATTCTAGAACCAATGTGAAATATTAGAAAATATACATATTTTTTTTCTGTATATGATTTTTTTTTGGAGCCTGAACTTGAGTTCTTTATTTGAAAAATAGTGTTTGTAGTGTTTCTGAAGTAAGAATCTTACTGTTAATAGTCATGGACTCTGCCATTTTGAAGAACTTAAAACCAAGTCCTAAGTGGACGCCATATCCCTCCATAATATATATAATATATAATGATATTATATTATTATTCTCATATAATTAAAATTCAATAATAGGAACAGAAAGTAGGATACCTCAAAGCTACTGCAGGTTAGGCAATTTTGATCAAGACTTCTACAGACCAAAAGAAACCTATTCCTCCAACACAGCAATCACATTCTTCTCTACAGCTTTGCTCTCTCCCAATAGAAAATGCCATGATATAAGGAGGGAAGGAGGCAAATTCTCAGTCGAGAAGAAATAAATGTCTCCGGTAATAAACTTTACCTTTTTTTCCCTGGGAGATTCTTGTATCATCTGAGTTCTTGGAATCTGAAAACACAAAGGACCAGGTATTGGTTAGGCACCTCGAAATGTGATTTTCTACCCCATATCCAGGTTTAGTAGCTGAATATCACCAACATTAAGTTGCTCTACGTTATCAGGGAGGGGAAAATTGCCAACTATTCTAAAGAATTAAGGGACTGGAAGTGAAGGACAAGGAGCAAACATGTTGCCCCAGGCAGATTGGCGGGGAGCTGAAACATTGTCCAATCCAGGAGTATAAATTGATGGTTATGTAGGAAGCTCAGGATACTTTCAATTTCCAAACAGGACCATTTCAAAGTGGGGTTTAAGAAATACTTTATTATGATGACTAATGTTAGCCAATTCATTCTCCATATAGTGACTGCCTCTGTGAATTAATAGAAGCAAAGTAGCTTGAAGGAGGCAATAAACCTCCTTCATTAAGTTATGAGTATACAGAACTGGGCCCAGTGAATATTATTCTGAGTTCCTCAATAGACAGCATTTCCAGTGAAAACAGGGCCAATGCCATATTAAATAAATTGTTGTAATAGGGATTCCTAAGGAAACACCACCTACAATTCTTCACTATTGATTCCCTCTTCCATTATTTTTAAAATTACAGTCACTCTTAAAATCCACTCTTCACACATCAGCTGTCTTCTTAAACTGCAAGTAACATTCCTTCACTTCATTACCCAAAGACTTATTGCATTAGAACAAAGGTCAGCTGCTTCTATAAGAAGCTCTTTAGGAATTTTAGAGAAAAAGCAGTTACCAAAAACCCAAGAGGAATTGTTAAAATGAACAGAGAACACCTTTTAACTTTTACTGGCTGAGAAATCCAGTCAGCTCATGAAGCCAGCTCATCTAATGAATCCAACTGAGATGCCCAGAGGAATGTTCTAGCATATTTAGAAACTTTCTGCTTCCACCTTTTCCTATTGTATATAAATCATCTTGCCAAGCATTTCCTAAGATAAAGTGTAGCCACTGGGATTTTGCTAAAGTTATAACGGCCAAATTATTAGTAAACAGCTCTTTCCTCTAGAGTGTCATCTTGTACCGTGATCATCAGCTTCACCAAGCTCCAGATGTACTGGACTTTCTGTTTCTTAAGTCAAGCGCATCTATTCTCACCTCAGTTCTTCACCTTATTCTTTCTTCTCCCTGAAATGCCTTTCCCTGTCTCTGTTCATCCTTGAATTTTTCTCACCTTTTAGGTTGCAGTTCAAATGTCATCTCTTCAAAGACACTCTTTCAGAACATTTATAATGATCTGACATTAACTAGTATAATTTGTGCATATGTGTTCGTACACAACTACGTATGTAATTCTTCCTATCTATCTACCTACCTACCTATCTATCTATGTTTCTAACCTATTTACCTAAAATATGTTTTACCTAAGATTGTGAGATATGCTACAGAAGAAAAGGAGCAATTGCACTTTTGCTCATCAATGTATCGATATTACTATTACCTAGAACAGTGCCTTCCTGGCACATAGAAAATGCTCAGTAAACATTTGTTGACTAAATTAATGTACCCAGTAAATACATCTCAAAGTGTTTTTGGCATTAAAATCATATTTGACCCTCACTCTAATGCAATGGAGTTGACTGTGCGGGTATTATTTCTTCATTAAAGAAGTGATAAAACAGTCTCAGGGACATTAAAGGATTGTACCTAAAGTCACACAGCTTGTTCTCTAGGAAAATCAGAGTTAAAATCCAAGTGTTTTGACTCTTAATCCAATGTGCTTATTACTCACTATACTGCACTGCTTTTCTCATTTCTGCCTCAAGCACTAATCATCTTTTTGAATTATCACTTCAAAACATCTGTTACTTCAAAACTTATCAGCAGGATATCAACATTGTAGGAAATCCCCAGTAAAAAACAGATTTACTGCTGTCTAGCTGTTATAGAAGGATATAATATAGTGTGTATATATATGTGTATACATATATGTGTGTGTTTGTGTACATATATGTGTGTGTGCTCATATGTGTTTATAAATATATATATATGTTGTATGTAAAACATATCTTTGAAGAGTGTGCTTGTTTAAAGACTGATTTTAATTAATTTATCATCATAAACTTCATTTACATTGATGTACTATATTAAGATATTCTTAGTCACTGCAATAACAACCATCATCATCATAATCTCATTTTATATAATTCCATTCTATCTTTATCCTTTGAAAACTTGAACATGTGTATTCAGTTATACTAATTTGAAAGAATCTGTTGATTTTTTTACATTGGACAGAGAAGGATTATTGTGATGAAAGTATTTGATTGAAAAAAATTATTTGCTGAATTATCTACTCTCTGAACATTTCTTCCAACTGAGTTATTTTAATTGATTTCCACTTGCATACAATTTCCTCATTACCTAAGAGGTTCATTCATGTTTAACTTTGGCTAGGTGTATAATCTTCCTAGCTGAACTTCATCAGAAGTTCCTGACTCATGCTGTATGCTCTTAAATAGAATATATCAAAGCAAAAACATATTTTGACTTTTCCTCATGTGACCCGTAGAAAGGCCTTGAGTACTTTATAGGTATTTCTAATAACACTTTAGAGTCTAACGCTGTCAATAAAGTCTAGTATTAGAGCATGTGATTTAAATTCTGTTTCAATGTTCCTTAAATAATAAATTATATATGTATATTATATATATATATATATATATATATCTCCCCCTACAACAGGGATTTCATGTTGAGGGGGGGATGACAAAGTTTTTCTAGAATTGGGAAAAAATAAGGTTCCTCAGCAGTTGCCCTAGCTCTCAGCCAAAGCACGTAGGTATGAGCTCATCTTCCATTTAAGCCTGGTACACCTGAAGAGCACTTGATTACAAACCACCATTTCTTTGTCAAAAAAGCAAGTTAACCATGCCTCTATTTACAGTTTGGCTGAAGTTGATTCACAACAACCCTCTGTCTTGAACCTTTGCACTCCAGATTATAAACTTTCTATCTTAAAGCAGAATGACTTCACATGCCACTCACGGACTCCCTGGTGAGCTGGAGTGAAAGACACACTTTGGTCAAAGGATCCTATTCCTTGTCTCTGAGATGGTACTCAACTGAGTGAGAATGTGGTTTGAGGATAATCATTACGTGTATATTTGAATAGAAAAAAGTATGTAAGGGAATACATCAAGATATTAACAGTGGATTTATGTGGATGGTGGTATTCCAGGGAATTTAAATTTCTTAAAATATTTTTCTGAAGTTTTTAAACTTATACTATGAACTTTAAAAAATTTTTATAAACAACATATGTTATATGGGCCTCATGCTTACCCTAAAGCTTTTGTAATGTTTTAGAGTAGCATTCCCAAGTAAGTTTGGGAAACACAGAGGTAGATGGTGTTGACCAGGTTTTTATTTAAAACATGGTTTCTTAGAGACATTAGCATACTAATGTGCAAGACAAATCTTTCGGAGGCATACATAATAAGCAGAGTTTTACAGCAATGGAAACTTCTTGCTCCACTGCATACTTACTAACAGCTGATGACAAATCAAAGAAAACTGTTTGGGTGTGTGACAAGGGAAATATATTAGAAGGGAAAATATAGAAAGTGAGTGTTCTCTTCTGATTATCTTACCCCCCCCCCAAGTTGAAGATGGAATCATCTGCTAACAATCTAAAATCAGCAGAGGGAAATAGTCCATATATTTGGCAAGTGGATAGCTCACTTCTTCAGACCATTTTATCATGCTAGATAAAACAGATTTGTGGTGTGTATGTGTCAATCACAATCTCCCAACTTATCCCTCCCCCACCTTACCCCCTGGTAACCATAAGTTTGTTTTCTACATCTGTAACTCTATTTCTGTTTTGTAAATAAGTTTGTTTGAATCCTATTTTTTAGATCCCACATATAAGTGATATATGGTATTTGTCTTTTTCTGTCTGACTTACTTCACTCAGTATGACAATCTGTAGGTCCATCCATGTTGCTGCAAATGGCATTATTTCATTCTTTTCATGGCTGAGTAATACTCCATTGTATACATGTACCACATCTTCTTTACCCATTCCTCTATTGATGGACATTTATGTTGCTTCCATGTCCTGGCTATTGTAAATAGTGCTGCTATGAACATTGGGGTGCATTTTTGAATTATGGACTTCTCTGCTGGATCATATGGTAGCTCTATTTTTAGTTTTTTAAGGAACCTCCATACTGTTCTCCATAGTGGCTGTACCAATTTACATTCCCACCAACAGTGTAGGAGGGTTCCCTTTTCTTCACACCCTCTCCAGCATTAAAAAAAAAAAAAAAAGAAAACATTGGTTGCCCCTAAAACATCTGGTAAGCCAAGTTGTGTAAAGCTAGCTACCTTGGGGAGTTACCTTAAATTGTAGAAATTATACCCTCCTCACACCCCCGAAATGGATAAAAGTGATAAAGGAATCCAAGAGAACCATCCCACACCACCAAGCACTTGCAAGTGTGCAAACTGAGATTCGTATATATTTCCCAAATGATTATGCATTTAATGACAGATCTCTGCCATAAAAATAAAAATGAAAGAAAGGATATAATTTTAATTCCATAAGTGTCACTCAAATCTGTAAGATATTCACCATAAATCTTATAGTTTATAATCTGGAGAGAACCAAAACTCAAACTTGGGAACAAAATGAGGTTTTTTGCTTGATCTAGAAGGGGAAATCTTGAAAGAGGAAGATGAAAGTGAGCTCAATTAATAAGATAGATTCTAGCTTTTGTGACTAGATAGCATATATTTTCTTTTCATTATGGTTTTTAATTGAAAGTCATTCCTGACATTCTAATAAAGTATGAGCTCTTGATGGAGTCATAAGAAATAGCAGATATTTAAACTAAGAAAAGAATCAGGGCTTCCCTGGTGGCACAGTGGTTGAGAGTCCGCCTGCCAATGCAGGCGACATGGGTTCGTGCCCCGGTCCGGGAAGATCCCACATGCCACGGAGCGGCTGGGCCCGTGAGCCATGGCCGCTGAGCCTGTGCGTCCAGAGCCTGTGCTCTGCAACGGGAGAGGCCACAACAGTGAGAGGCCTGCTACTGCAAAACAAAAACAAAAACAAAAAAAAAGAAAAGAATCAGTCTTGTAAAAAAATATATATATGGAAAGGGAGTGTGCAACAGAGAGATGTGTACATTGCGGAAGTGACTGCTGGAAGGGGTGAGAAGGGGGACTGGTATGAGAGGCAAGTGGTTAATACAGCTGAGACTTATTGCTGACAGCTGCTCTTCTTAAGCGACGCAGTTGCTGCAGGATGTTGGATGTTAAAGCTGAGGTTGGAAATGAGTTCTAAAAACACATCTCTATTCTCTTTGTCTCAAACTACCTCCTCTATTTTGAAGCGTTAAACAGTAAACCCCACATAACTATTATGTCAGGGGCTCATTTAAGCATTTTGGAGCCAGTCACATTGTTGGGGGGGGAATGGCCTAAAAATATTAGATTGGTTATTGAGGCAACTCTCTCCACCTCAAAATTATTATATCATTTGTTGAGCCAAATTTATACTGAAAGTATTACCTGTTTACAAGTGAATTGCTAAGGGATAAAATTTTTGATTTTCAAAAGGATTCTTATTGCATGTATTGGATCACCTTTTTAATGTCCTACACCAAAGATACAAATGTCCTGATAAATGAAATGAATTGCTTAAAATACTGGACTGTTATTTCTCAGAGCTAAAGTTGAAAATTACGGAGTCATCTTTTTTCATTTTCACCTCTTAACAAACTGTTTCCTTTTATACAGGCAACATTTTTATCTCTCTTTTTTCCTTGAAAATATCTGTGTTGAGTTGTCACCAAACTATAATACCTATGTTTTACTGGTTGAAATATATGCCTCAGAGACCAATAACATAAAATCACATTGAGCTTGAAATGGAATCTATTAAATGAACTTTTGCTGTACCGTAATATGTTCTTCTTATCCTCAAAACTGAAGAAACTTATATAGGTTGTCAGATTTTTTTTCCCAGGGAGTAATTTGGATAATTAACTTATGATTTAGTGCCAGAAAGCAATCATTTATAAAACATACCCTTGAGTCCTTAGACAGTTAATAAAGCTCACTACAGTACACTGTATACTTCCCAAGAGTAGCCTAAGTACCTGGAGCATCTGACGAGCTGTATAAGACTGTTTAAGCTCAAACCATTTCCATATGCTAACATATTCTTATTATAATATGAAATGGCTTGGTATCACTCAGGAAAGTGTGTCCATTCTTAAAGAATTCATTAAGCATCATCTGACCTCTCCATAAAATCTATCTCCCAAAGTGGCATATTTAGGCTCCGTTTTTCCACTGAAAGATATTCACTGTGAAATTTCATGTGTAAGCAGTAAATTATCAGGACTACACAGTGGACCAATTTTAGAAATTGCTAATCAAAGCCTATAAATTTCCCATTTGGGTGTGAGTTTGTGGTGGTGAGATCTAATAAGGGCTGTTGATAGACATTCACTGTCCCAATTTCTTGCTTCATCAGAGCGTGTAACTGAAGTGAAGACTGACATCTTCGTCACCAGTTTCGGACCCGTTTCAGACCATGATATGGTAAGTGACTGCATTTTTGGTTTTCCTGGGGTATTTTCTAAATTTAACTTTTGAAAGAAAAAATATAGATTAGGTATTTAGGAAGAAGCTCGCGATGCCTTGGCTATATCTTCGTGTCTCTCTGTGTGCATAATATGTAATACATATAATATTTATGTAGTAGAAAATACCCATTTACTTTCCAGACCAGGCCTATTTATGGTTATCAACCACTGCAGTCTTCTTTTGTTCCATCCCTGAAATTATTCCTTTGCCTTGGTTTATGTTCTGCGAGACAAGTACTGTGAATTACCTTATATTTTAGTTAGGAGGACATACTGATTGAAGAATGCTAGGTTTCTGGATAGCCAGTGCTATTATAAAACAGCCATAAACACTGCAATTGCTGAATTATTTTTGGTTAAAAAGGAGAAATGTGTTTAAAAGATGAGTGAATACTTGACCAGAATTAGACAGAGAATGAAATAACACCTGTGGGAAACGTTCAGCTTCATTGCAAAAGGCAATCGTTAAATTATTACCAAGAGTGAGAATAAAATGAATACATACCTGTTCTCTCTTTTCCCAACCCAAATGAACTAACATGAATTTCTCTTCTATCTGATGGGAGCTGGTAAATCCGTAGAGCTCTGCAGATATTGTATAATATTTCTGAACTCATAACAGCCAAGCTCCTGTATAAGCAAAAAATCATAAAGAGGCCATGAAGATTCATCGTTATGGATATTTTGAAGATATATTAATTAAATACTATTTTTGAAATGCCTTTTTGTTGATACCACCTTAACATTAAAGTCTTCTGATTTCATAGTAGCTCAGATGATTCAGAATAAAAGTTACAGAAAATATCAATTTAGACCAGCATTTCCCAAAGTGTGGAAATTCACAGGGCACCCAGCTTGGCAGGATTAAAGCTCTGACCAGTCCTGAGGTAAAGTAAACTGTTTAACTGCATTTAATCTAGTGTGTTCCAATCATATTTGTCCAAAACCCTTTTCTTCAAGTGATACTTGTTGACATTCTGTGAGTCATACATTGGGAAATGCTGGCTTAGGATAATTAGATACTTTATGCCTAAGAGAGGTTATGAAATGCACCAACTGTACCAATTAGAGTCAGTGGAGCCTATGAGAGACAGCAGAGTGCTAGGTAAGAATACAGATCTCTGAACCAGAATGCCTGGGTTTATAATCCCATCTCCTCCATTTATAAGAGTGTATCCTTGGGAAAGTTGCTTAATATGTCTCTGCCTCAGTTTCTTCATGTGTAAAATGGGAGTAATAATAATAATACTTCATGGGGTTATCACAAGTATTAAACAAATTAATACATGAAAAGCACTTAAAAATCATTGGCGTATCATGGGCACTCAACAAATGTCAGCCACTATTACTATGTAAGAAATAGAAATATAAAAGTTAGCCATAATTGTGGATTCATTCCTCTGGCAATTCATTTTGTCATTGTGGTCAGTCCGTAGACCACTTTATTGAAATACTGTGTGATACAATTATTTTTGCTAAACTGATTGCGGTCTGAGGACCTATTGTGATTCTCCCATATTGGAACTCAGTCTTCCCACCACCCTATTCTCTCATGCTACTTTCCTAATCAAGAACATTTAATAGATTCTAGTCAAGTTTAAGGTCAAATTTAAACTCCTCTGCCTGTATCCCATACAAGCCATACACGATTTACCACTAGACCTCACTTGTTCCCAATATTTACTATTTAGTCATTCACGTTAGTACTACTTTCTGTGAGGCATAACACTGGGGGTTAGCAGGACTGGCTCTAGGATTCAGGCTGGCTGAGTTCAAATTCATCACTAACAGCAGCATGACCTTGGGCAAATCAGTTAAGGCTGTAAGGCTCAAAGTCTCTAAAGTGAGTATATTATTATAATTACCTATCCTTGTAAGACTGTTAGGAATTTTAAATGAGATATGTAAATAATGGTCTATTGATTGTGCTCAATAAATAGTAGCTATTATTATTTTGCCTCTGAACCCTTTATCAAGCCATGCACTCTTTGTGGAAATTTCCTCTATTCTCCACCCATCTAAATTCTGTATTTCCACAAAAGCCCTAATCAGGACCCAAATGCTTGATGAAAACTTTTTTTTTAATTAATCCAATAACAAGTTAACTTTTCCTTTCTGCATTATAATCACATTTATTGACTGTAAAGTACAATTTAGCTTTTGCACACTGCTTTGTAAAGATATTTATCTTACATAAATATCTTATTTTCCTAAAGTGACGCCAAAAAACATAAAGGCACTCTTGTTTTGCATCCCTCACAGTAACAGTGCATTGCTGTTTTACAGTAAGTGTTGAATTTCTCCTTATTTGGTGAAAGGCTGAGGAGTCTATATTATCTTTTAAAAATTAAGGTCTTCTGAAACTCAGTAAATAACACCCTCTTTCTTACCTGAATCTTGAGCCTTTTGAGAAATAAGGCTGCAGTGTAAGGGATATGGAAAATGAGAATATCATCTTTATTACTAATAATGATGGTATTGCAAAAGGTGGCTTATATCTGCAGACAAGTGAGTTTCCAGAGACTAAACACCAGTCAGATTAACCCACCCCATCAGCAGGCAGAGTTGGCTTCCCTCTGCGAGGGTGTAGACTGTCCGTGTAAAACTTCTAGCATAGAGGAACACAGCTGCATTTATGAGTCTAATGGACAGCCAGCATCCAAAATGCAGAAGACAAGAGGAAGAGGCTGAGATAGGCAAGATTGATTTCTCCTTCCAAATTCTCCTGTCGAATTAAATTATTCCTCCTCTCTCCCCTCCCCAAATAGAAGGGTGTGAGATAAAGGAAAACTTTCAGAAGTTTTACACTGGTGAAGCTCTCTTCTCATAGATGGAAACACTAAGAGAGGGGATGAAGCATTACAAAGAGCACATACTGATAATGATATTACCCCTAATAATAATAACAAATAACTTTTCTCTCTCTATCCCTGGCACCTAGCACGATGTCTCACAAAGAGTAGATGCTCGATAGAAGTTGTTAGGGACAGTGCCCAAATAAAGCCATATGCAATCAAAAAGTTTTCTCTTAAAAAATATTTGGTATACCTTTGAGTTATTGGTTCAGATTAAGTATGATCTTAGGAACCAATGATGTCTTTTGTCTTAGACAAAAGATGCACTCTAGGATTTTGGGTACACCATTAACCCTAAGATTATCATGAATCACTTTTTATTTATGGCCTTTGATCAAATATCAGGTAGGAAGAAGGGAACGGAGTCTAAACCAGTGATACCGTTTTGCCTAAAACTCTTGAACAAGACAATATCTGAATTGTTCTATCAAGGGATCAAATTAGCCATAGGCCTGCAACTGGTTTCCTAAGTGACAAGCAGAAACTGTACCTTACCACTTTGGGATTAATCATTTAAACTACATTACTGGGGAATTATCCGTAAGAAAGAGCAGTATGATTTAGAGGCTATCAAAATTAAAAGGCAGAATGACAAAGCTATTTTTCAAGACATGAAATGTAGTTTTTAAACTGAGCACTGATAAAATATCTAATTAATAATAATAACCATAACAGCATTCAACACTACTGAATGCTACAATATGTTAGGCACTGTGCTAAGGGTTTTATAGATCGTATTTCTTCTAATCCTCCTGCCAACATTTTAGCTAAGTGTTATTATTACCCACATTTTCCAGAGGAGAAAAGTGACCCAGCTAGGTAGCAACTTGAACTCAGCCTGTCCGTCCTTAGAGACTCCATAGCTCCCAAGGCATTTGACTTCATCTGGAATAGAAAACAAAATTAGGACAACTCCTTAACTTTATTTTAAAAACCATTAATTGGCAATCAAACCTCACATTCCCAGGGCACTAGGTTCTGACAGAAATATCCAGGCAGCACAATCATACAGCCCTGTTTTCCATAGCGCTTAAAATGTATTAAATCAAAGCACACACAGTAATAAACGGTGCAAGCGGGAACGCTACAGTACAATATTTATTTAGGAATATAATGGATGTTTTGTCCCAGTCTTCAGAAAAAGGCTCATATTCTCTAGGGTCCTACTCTATTGAACAGGGTAACTTGGAGAGAATTTTCACTCAAGTGGTGTGGGCTAGAACACTGAACCCTGAACAAAGTGTTCACCAGAGCTTCTTATTTGTTCAGGCACTTTTCTGTGGAGTCTTCTCTTTTGCCTTCTTTTTTTTGTTTGGCTTAGTTATGACCACTTTCTCGCTTTCTTCAGGTTTTCTGTCCTACCACCCTTCCAAAGAAATTGCACTTTTTCCATTCCCAGCTACCTAGAAATCTAATATAAATTTGTGTTGATTAAAAAAAAGAGAGAGAGACAATAACTTTTTTTTTTTTTTTTTGAGACAATAACTTTTAATGTTTACTGAGAACTTCTGTGTTCTAGACTAGGGGTCCCCAACCCCCGGGCCACGGACCACTACCAGTCTGTGGCCTGTTAGGAACCAAGCCACACAGGTGAGCAGCGGGCAAGCGAGCGGAGCTTCATCTGACGCTCCGCATCGCTCCCATTCCCGCCTGAACCATCACTCGATTTACCTCCTGAACCAACTCCTCTGCCCACCACCCCGGTCCATGGAAACATTGTCTTCCACGAAACTGGCCCCTGGGTGCCAAAAAGGTTGGAGACCGCTGCTCTAGACATTCTTGTAAGCTGTTCACTTGTGTTGACACTTCTCACAACAGCAAAGTGAAATAAGTATTTCCATGATCCCCACTTTATAAATTGGCAACTAGGGCATTAGAGAACATACGAAAATGACCTAAGGCCATTCATCTGGCAGAGGGACGATTCAGTTCTAGTTAGCAGACTTAGAATTTACATGTGTAACCATTATGCTCTGGCTCTACCCTCTCCTCCTTGTTCCAACTTCCTAAAGAAGGGCCTCTGGCCCAGCTTGGTCTAATGAATTTCAACCATGGGGAGAGGTCACACTATACAAGTAGCTGCTGGGAGCTGCATGCTGCTACCATGGCAATATTGCAGGGGCCATTCTCAGGATATGGGAGACCAAATACACTCTTTTTTAGGCAAGAGGTGATCATGATCAACTGCTTTATATCGGTTTTCATTTCTACTTCTAACAGAGGAAATCATGGAAATGAAAGCTAATCCAGTTAATTTTGCCCCTTGTACTTGTGTGTGTGTGTCTGTGTGTGTGTGTGTGTACACAGGCATGCTTGTGTAACTAGGTGTTCGAAAAGAGAGTATCTTAAATGAATTTGGGGATTTCATTGTCCACCATTATCACAGGTAAATAAAGCTAGCTGTAAATATGATAAACTTGTAAACCTTAGGACCTTGGCAAGTTTTGACATAATTTTTTGGAATCTTTGCCTTTGGGATATATCTTGTCAAACACTTGATGAGAAATACAGTTTAAGTTTATTTTGTATGTAACATTTGTTTTAGATTCAAAAATCTCCTTGGAGCAAGCAACAAGTGAACAAACGTTTCAGATTCATGGGAATATGGTCAGTTTAGACATCCTTGGAACCTTGGTTTACGAGAGACTGTTGCCTCCACTGCTGACCAGGCTAAAGTTGTTCAGTTGCATAAACTATAGAGCGCTGATTCCTGAGTAACAGAAATAGCATCATTATCATAGCCCTATCTCAGAAGCTTGTCTATTGTCCAGAGAAGAGAACATGCACAGCCCAGAGTAAACCCATACGCTCTGCTTCCCTAGCAAGCACTGCTACGCTGGATCTTTTCCTGATATAATCCACAGGCACCCCCCTCATTTCTCTCCTCAAGAAAAATACTATTCTAAACCCAGTTTACTCCTCCACAAGTTTTTCCTATAGCTTCCAAGTCCAAACAGTTTCTCCCTCTGTCGAATTTAACAGATGCTTAATAAATGTTTCTAAGTAAATTCCTATGCCAGGTATCCCAGTGCCTCTCATCTGACACTTCCAGACAGAGAAAACAAACAAAGTAACTTCTCCTGCCTGCAAAGATAGACTGGTGTCCTGTTACACTTTTTTTTTTTTTTTTTTTTTTCTATCTCAATCGCACTTACCACTATGCCTGGTACATTACAGACTAACCAATAATAATTCTTAGTTACCTGATCAGTAAGGGCTCAGCAATGTCAAATGTGTGCTTTGAAAATCTTCACTCAGTCTTTACCCAAACTTGCATTAACCCTGGGAAAGAGACAGGTAGTAAAATTCATGCACAAAAAGCCTGAACACAGACACTATTGTTCATGTGCTAAAGACGATATGTATAAAAGATTTTAAAAAACAGCTTTCTGATGCATCAGGGTTTAGGGGATTAAGAAAACAGAGCATGATGTTTTCAAGTTAGTCTTCCTTCCGGTTTGGAGCATTCTAAGATTAATGGAGAATGTTGTAATCTTTATTTCAAACCATTGACTTCCAATTTTAGTGTCAGTGTAGCAAGTCCTGCAAAGAAGATGGATATTATTACCCCTTTCAATTTTAGGAGCTGGTAAATCACATTGCTTGTTTTCAGATTAGCAGATGTTTGTCTCTGGGTATTGCCATGAGGAATGCTGTGCTTATTCAAATAAATAGATTCCCTGGCTGTGAATGATGATGAGCTTCACACATTTCTCCTGTGTCTCACACACACACATATATATACTCACAAGCACACACTCACACACACCCGCATATTCTGCATTCTTTTCTTTTTTCTTGGAAAGTATGCAAATTACCTGAAACAATTTCTTATTTTCATAATCTTCTTCACTGTGTAGAACTGAAAATCTATATACATTATTTGTGGAAAAAAAAATGTTCACTTAGCCAAAAAGAAGATGGGATTATCACATTCACATTAGCACCAAGGATGTCTTGGGATTGGGTGTGGGGTTTTCAGAAACCATAAGAGGGCCCCCCAAATGCTTTATTTTTATAACCAGAATTGCCTAACTTAAACATTTTCCTGTATGTAATAATCTGTAACATGAGTTTTGTTTTCACTTGCAATATATTCTATCTCTTCGAGTACTGATGTGGTGCAGGTGGTGGTGGGAACAGGGTGCTAGTTTCCTTTCACATGTCTGAGGAGATACTCAACAGAAGTTTTCTCACCAAAAAGTAATTCAGGCATTTAGATATTTTTCAAGTGATTATGTCAACCAACGATTCACCTGATACCAATATGTACAGGCCACCACAAGTTTACTTCTAGGAATATCATCTAGGTCATATTTTGCTTCTAAAGTTGCAAAAATTATGCATCGTCTGTGTAAGCCATTTGCATTGCAAAATACAGCACAGTGAACTCTTTGCCATTTTCCAAAATTACCTAGGAATATACAATAGATGTATTCTTCCGTCAAAGCTGGAAGGATGAAAGGTTAAAATTTAAAGGACCCATGACGGTACTCCGGTTAAATAACCTAATGGCAAGTAAAATCTGGACTCCGGATACCTTTTTCCACAATGGAAAGAAATCAGTGGCACACAACATGACCATGCCCAACAAGCTCCTACGGATCACAGAGGATGGGACCTTGTTGTACACCATGAGGTAAGGATGACTGTGCTTCCGTTTGTGAATTTTTCTAGACCTTCTCTTCCATGTGTAGGCAGTCAACAAGCTGATGGGCCATTGTAGAGTATCTGGTTTCCTGTTTTCCCTGTTTTTCAGCTTTAATAATTATTCTACTATGAAAACTAAACTGGCTGAAATATTATGCAAGTATTAAAGTGTTAAGTAAAATGATTAGACAAAATGAAAAATAATGTTTACAATGT